>NW_007577925.1:414002-415239 GCF_000690725.1 Stegastes partitus
TTTAATTTGATATAATTTAAGGGAATAAAGATAAGCTTTAATTTTGAAACTTGGTGTGTCTCTCCTTTTGTTGCGGCCGTCTTGAGCCCGGTCGTAACACTATCATTTAGGATGTGTAATAACTATTCAAGTGCAAAAATTGGAATCAATAAAGACACAAAATGTATTCTCACAGTTTTAATTCACAGACAAGCACTTACAAGAGCTGAAATGGTATTCTATACACCTGCGGAAATACTGTAAATAGCATGTTTTTTTCTGCACCGCTTTGCTTACACATGCATGCGTGTGCAATACGTGACCATGTGGGTCATGCACATCAGACAAAGCCTCAATCTGACCTCTTTGTCTTCCTTATTGACTGACTTAAACACAAATAAACAGGGAGAGTTAACAATAACTTTATATTGGTACCAGATATCTAACCAATTACCCGAAGCCACTTTACAACAAGCATATTTAAAATTCATTTTAGTAAAGACTTTGCACTTCAACAGCAATACTTAATTTTCCGTCATGGTGGTGATATTTAGAAAATTCTCTTTTTCATGTAACTTGAATCACTCTAATGTCTTTGCTGTGACAACTTGTCATATCCCATGAATTAAGGTACTTTAATCAAGTCTTCAGTCTAAGCAGCTTATTTTGTTTATATAAACAAGTCTTAGCCAGAATCCACCCACATTTGCATCTGTCATAACACCGAAGTTTGCATATCCACAGATTTTAGTCGTGTAACACAAAGCAAATGAACTGGTGTAGAACTTATGCAAATAGCTGAGGCTGTGAAAAATCTTCAAGGCTGAACATTGCGGTTGCATAAAATAGCACGTGTCATATTTTGACCTATTAGTAGTTACCATAGTTATTGTGCTGCCTAAATGCACTCTGCATTTATAGCAGGCTTGTACAGCAAGATGTCTGACAACTTCGTATTGTCAGTGCTGACTGTGAAAGACTGAGGGATAAAACTCTAATATTGGACCTTTTAGCTCATAGTGCAATAATTAGACTGTGTTTAATGTGTTTTTATCAAAATGTGATGACAGTTGTGAACTGCACGTTTTCTCATGAATAAAGTTAGCTTTTTGTTTAAGCTTTAAACTTTCTGTGTTTGAGCTATTTCGGGCTGCAAGGTGGTTTGGTGACTAGCACCGTCTGGCAGCTAGAAGATCCCTGGTTCGGTGAGGACAACCGGGATCTTTCTGCGTGGAGTTTGCATGTTCTCCCCGTGCAG
>NW_007577925.1:415439-450461 GCF_000690725.1 Stegastes partitus
CTCCAGCACCCCCAAGTCAGGATTAAGCGGTGTATAGATAATGGATAAATGTTGCTTATTTAGGTATTTATACTGAATGTAGTATAAAAATATTGAACATTTTAAACCATGTTGCAGCTGCTTTTGCTTTGAATTGATAACAGGTTCTTTCACACTTGGTAATCTGTGCTGTACTTGAGTATGATTGGGTCAAAAGACATGTGTAAGACGTGTGTAAGAAGGAGACCAGTTGAAGCATTCTTGGGTGAAATGGAAGAACTAGCATTAGCAAAATCAGAACGTGTACCACTGCTGGAAAATACAACATGAAAAGTATTCCACTGCCACATTTTCTAAACATAAAAAAACACTCACATTATGCGCAGCTTTTACAAATGTCACACAGATGATGATGTACGTGCACTGGGGTTAAACATTATTGTGAACACTGGTCAACAGGGAGTTGGGAGGGGCGACAATTGCACTCAGACTCTTTTACTGATCAATCGTACCTAATCTGGGAATGGCCACTGTGTGTGGCTGCAGGGCATTGGAGGATGGACGTCAAATTCACCTCTGAAAGTGCTTTCCAACCTTCTAATGAACAAAACCAAACGAATCCTTTTAGAAAGAACATCAGGACTAAAATCAGTTTGAGCAGAGCTGAAAACAGTCTCAAGGTTCACTTAGAGAGAAAAGCCAGGGCAGCCCAACTGCCGAGCAACAAACAGCAAAATAATTTTATTGTTAATAGGCGACAGTTGACATCAGCAGCACTGGCTGGGGAGCTGGGGATTATTTGTTTGGACTAAAGCTACACTGGGTATTTTTGCTCTTGCCAGTAGGCCGACTGAGCTAATGGTGTTTTGCCATTTTTTGAATGGGCTGACTGGGTTGGTTGATTGGCAATCTGCCCTGCACTATGATAAATTTGCCCTGTGTAATGAATTTCTCAACCCTCATAGTTACCAGTTGAAAAACCACATAATTTTTTTTTTTTCATCATAAGCAGCAATAACAACTAAAAACTGTAGCTACCTCATTGAGTGAATAAAATTAATGCTGCTTACATGTAATTTAGATTACATTAGCAAGTTCTCTGGTGAGTCAGAAGGCATGTACAAAAACTGACTGGATACCCAGACTTTGAAAGGATTAATCATACTTGATGGAAGCTCAGCGTCAGCACAGCGATGCTTGTGGGTGACTTTATTGTTCATGCTCTGAATATTAAGTTGATTACTGTGTCAGTCTTGTTTTCCCGACACAGCCAGAGCACTTAGTTTGCCAGTCAAGTAACACCTTTATGAATTTGGTATTGATTTTATTTTACAGTCTGGGTTAGGAGGTGTCATTCTGTATAAAAGTCATATTTCAACTATCCTGGTTGTGCATATTGATCTTTTCAAGCCATGTCCCCACAAGCTGTGCAAACTACAGTACACAACAGAAGTGAGTACACCTCTGGAGAACGTCATGTAAATGTGGAATGATATGAAATAAAATTATCTCTCCACAGTTATATTATCTTTAAGTTGACCAGTACAATATTTCCTCTCATGAACAATCAAAACAAATACTTCAAAAAGACTATATTGAAAATACAGTAGAAACTTGTTTCATCACTGAAACAGTCCAGCTGTGATTTCCTATTAGTCTAACTGCAGGGACATTGTTATAAAAGCACCTGTGAATACCAGAATCCTCTCAGTTTTGGACCAATGGGCTGCATTGTGAGACTTTACAAAGATGAAAAATGGCACAGGACGAGTGGTGGCAACCTAAAAATTCATTGAAACACAGTTGCATCAGTAATCAGAAGGTATAGAATGAGCCAGTTGTACCATCCTTCTAAAATGATTCCATGGACGGTGTCCTAATTGCACCGTCTAACTATGAAAAACAGATGGGCAAGTGTGTCAGACTTGGACCAGGGCTTATCGATGGAAATCAGAGTTTCTGTGAGGGCTCAGAGGGTACAAAGGACAGTGCATCATGTCTGCCTTTATGGATGGCATTCCGGTAAAAATCTCTCGCTTGCACTACGGCACTGAACTGCAAGAATACACAGTGTGAAAACGCATGAAAAGAAGCCTGATGATTATTCAGAGCACATTCCTCGGTCAAATAAGACCAAAACAAATTTGTTGGGTTCAGTTGGTCCTTGCATGTTTGGCATTAACCTGACCAGGACTTCCATGGAGAACACATAGTCCCAGCAGTTAAGCACGGAAGTGGGAGTGTGATGATTTGAGGCTGCATGAGTGCAAAAGGTGTTGGGGAAATTACATTTGGAGATAGCACTATGAATGCCTGTGGATGTACCAAAATATTGACTGACAGGGTGACTCCCAGTCTCCAGAAGCTTAGGAGAAGAGAAATAATCCAGCATCACACCACACATCACACCCGAGTTTCAAAAGAAGAACAAAGTCAAAACTATGACTAGAATCCAATCGAACAACATTAGGGAAGAGAAATGTGAAGCAAAACAACCCCTCCACCAAAGACGAGCTGAATAATAGTCTCTCTCTGAATCTTAGTAATGTACCCACATTTGCTGCACACAGTTCCTACTGTGGGACCTGTATTTTTAAAATAACAAATTTAAATTGTACATTTTTTAATTTTCCATGAGAGCAACTGCTCTGCGATTAAACTTAGAAGTAATGCAGTTACTGTAAGGTGATGTAAATTTGAACACATTTAAAATGTAAGTGATACTGCACACAGGTGTACTCACTTCTGTTGTGTGCTAGGCATACAGTATGTTGCACAAGCATACATTTCTATGTTCATAAATAACATTAATTTAGTCTGCAGAACCAAATCAAAACACTATTGTATAATAACATTAAGTATAACAGGAAATGTGTATTTTAACATAATTGTATATTATATACGTGACATGGAATATAAGAGAGACACAACTGACATTAAGAATAGGATTTCAAAACACAGAGATTTAGCATCAATGATAAAACAAAACAATCACATTTCTTTTGAGCATTTCTTCTCCGATCTGTAATCCATGTCTGATGAGAAGAGTTCATCGTTCGGTCAGTTCCCTGAAGTCAAGCGTTTACACTTTAAGTATAACCAGGCCAGCATAACCACGCCGCCTGGTTTCAGCCTCCAGCATAAGTCTTCTACAGAGCTCCTCAGCCTCAGGGTCTGTTTAGGTCCCTGCTGGACTTTTTAAAGCTGCAGGATCTGCTTAGTGTCTCTGCCAGCAGCTCTGCTATCCAAGAACAACATAGGGATCACATTGGATAGTTAATCTTCTCTCCTCATCATCATTCTAAGCATTACACATGTTGGACTGGATCTGCTGCTTCACCTGTTTGTCATAAGCGGCCTTATTTAGCGCTGCCACCAGCGATAATGCACAAGAGAGAACGAAATGTCTTGAAGTCACACAATACTGGAAAGCATGGAGAAATCTGATTTCAATGAATGTTAAGCAGCTCTATTGTATTCTCCTAGACACCTCAAACATTCACACTGGTGTTGCGGAGCATGTGTTAGCTTGCAGGTAAAGACAGGCTCTGTATGTCAAAAGCCACCAGAGCAAGCGTATGATAGGATCAGCTCCTGGACGTTGCTCTCTCCACCATCCTCCTCTCACGATTGTGGCAAGGACAGAGGTAGCCTTTCAGGTGCATGCGCACCTTGCTGTGCAGTGAGGCGTAGATGAAGGGATTGTAACATGCAGAGCTCATTGCCACTAAATGACAGCAGACTTGTAAGACATTTATGTAGCGCTTTCCCATAATGTGGAAGTCTGGGTCCAGGTCCAGCAACAGGTTCAGCACCTACACAACGACATGGAAATAGTTGTAATTGCAATGAATCTGCTCTAAATCATAAACATTCACAAAGTGCAGTATTTTGAAAAGTCACACTCTGCTCCCCCTCGGCCTTTAACAACAAAAAACACACTATAGATCAAAGCAATAAATGTGGTAATTTAGTTTAGAAATGGGCTGCAAGGTGGATCGGTGGTTAGCACCGTTGCCTCACAGCAAGAAGGTAGCCGGTTTGCATCCCGATGGGGGCAACAGAATCTTTCTGCGTGGAGTTTGCATGTTCTCCCCGTGCAGCGTGGGTTCTCTATGTGTTCTCCGGCTTCCTCCCACACGGTCCAAAACATGTTGAGGTTAATTGGTGATTCTAAATTGTCCGTAGGTGTGAATGTGAGTGTGCTTGGTTGTCTGTCTCTAAGTGTAGCCCTGTGATAGACTGGTGACCTGTCCAGGTGAACCTGCCTTCACCCTAAGTCAGCTGGGATAGGCTCCAGCCCCCCGTGACCCTAGTGAGGATTAAGCGGTGTATAGATAATGGATGGATGGATAGTTTAGAAATCTATCTTTTAGTTGTCTGATTACATTTTGGGTTAATGCTAATATCACATCACTCCATGTGACAAGTTAGGCTTTAACATCTTGTAGCACTAGCTTGGGGCCAATTTCATTAAATTCCCAACATGCATGCAGCAGTTTATGAAATGTTATCATTTCTTCTAACTCATTTCGGCATGTTTTTACTAATCATAGCAACGGCCATACTTGAGAGCCATGCAAGTGCATGCAAGGTCCTTGGAGGATTTGTCTATTTGCATGCAACAGTCACTTGCAAAACGTGACGACCGTCATTTGTAATCTGCATGTAAGCAGGGCGGGCAAAACACTCTCCAACTGCACTGCAACAACACATTCTATGTCTCCTTCAATTAATATGATGATGAAATCCTAATCTGCTAGCCTTTTGCATGGCTCATTGTGGACATAATGTTGGTTTTGGAGACACGATTACCAATGATGGGCTTCCGTGGTTAATGATGCATGAAATTCAATCATCTCATGGGCAGTTAAAGCCCCCCCCCCTTTTTGTCACTTCACTCTTACTGAGTTTGTGACGTGCAAGGAGATACCTATAGAAGAATCAAACTGGATCTTCTGGATTTGATCATGCTCTTTCTAACATTTCCCTTAACTGTTTAGATGAATCCTACTAAGAATGGCTTGCTGTTAGGATTTAATGTTTGATCTAACATTGTCTTAGAATCACCTGGAGAGGCAGCCAACACAGCGCAAACGCCAGCACCGAGGCCACCAGCAGAGAGAAGGTCTTCTTCCTCCTCTGGCTCCAGCGCTGCTGACTGTTGGATGGCTGCCCCGGTATGGAATAGTGTTTTAGGGTGACAGTAATGGCACAGTAGGATATGCTGACCGACAGCAGTGGGATCATGTAGGAGGTTGTGAGAATGAAGCAGGAGTAGAGCAGCCGCAGATTGCCGCTGTTTGGCCAGAATTCTTCACACACTACCAGATCGATGCCACTGGGCCGCAGGTCCAGGTAGCGAGTGTAGAGAGATGGAGGAGCAGCCAAGGCCAGAGACAAAAGCCAGACGCCCAGAGTTACTGCACCACAACCCCACACAGAAATCCTCCTCCGTACTGGGTGAGCTGAGACAAGGAAGGAATACAGACATGGCATATATCAGTTAAAGCACCAGGGGCTTTATATTTCACATCTACATGAGAAATATTTAGAATAAAACGTTGATTAAAATGTCTTTCAAATTAATAGAATAAATGTATCTGCGTGGTTAACTATCAGCATGCATCAGTGTCTACCACATCCCTGTCTTTTGGGTTACCAGCATCATATGGCACCAACAAAACACATTTTCAAATCCTACATGTAGTACGTTTACTTTTTGAGCATACAATAAAAGTAAAAACATAATGTTAAGTCCCTTACCTACAACAACATAGCGGTCCACAGCAATGGCAGTAAGTGAGAGCACTGATGCAAACACTGTGGCACATTGCAGCAAGGGAACCAAGTGGCAAAGAGGTCTTCCAAAAGCCCAACCGCGGCTGTCGAAGGCGTAAGACACAGTCAGTGGAACGCAACTCAAACACATTAGCAGGTCGCCAGCTGCTAAATTGCCGATGAAGAAGTTGGTGGCGTTGTGGAGTTTCTTGTCAGCCAGAATACAGGCCAACAGAAATGAGTTTCCGACCCCTGCCACGACCACTACGAGGCAGTAGAGCGGCAGGAAGAGAGGTTTAAAGCGCAGAAGAAGCTCCATGCCGATAAACATGTCCAAGGGGTCACTGTGGTTGAGTCCTTGACTCTGGCTGTCTTTTAGACTTCCTCGTCCTATTTCATGGCTGATGTTTCCAGTCACACTGAAATCCTTTTCCGTGAAGATATCCATGTCTCTGCAGGCCAACCTAAACATAAGGCATAATCAATGATTAATCAACATGTACAACAGGAATCATAAGTAAGTTATCAACCTCATATATGGGATTCTTCGGAGGTCACAGAGATAATCAGTATTTTCTGGAGAGAACTGACTGAATTCTAAATTAGTTAATAACAAACTGTTTGTACTTTTTTCATTGACACCAAAAATACATGGGTGGATAAACTGGATGCTGCCTCGGACTACCTCTTCAGAAGGAGATTGTTCTATTAAAGGCACTTTACGGTGCTATTTTAAATGTATGCTTTCAATGCTGTGCAGCATGAGCAACAATAATACAATCAATTCATCCATATCGTTGTGGTTCAGCAACTGAAAGTGATCACATGCTGTAGCTGGACACCACCAGCAAGTGCCTCTGTGGAAAAGTTTCCAGAACAACTGAGTGAAAATGAAACTTAGACAAGAACAAATAATTGGCAAGAGCAAGTTAACTCCTGTGTCTCTCTCAGGAGAATCTCACATAGTTTGGGGCTTTGGGGAGATGTAAACAAGAATTCTTCTGCAGTCATTTTTTTACTTTACTACATTCTGGCAAACTGCCAGCACCAAAAGTATGCAAATGAGGTTCTCAGTTCTTGGCTACTTTTATTCACAGTATATTCAGAGATGATTCTAGACGTGTAAGTCACAGCACATGTAAAAATCTTCATATTTTGTCTGTGTGTTATAGCTGCAAAAATGAATATTAGTTTCTGTACCTGTAGCGTGCAAAATGTTTAAACTGCATGGTTAGTTTTTTCAGTGCAGTGACTGACTATGCCAACCGAGTATGTTGTTGTCATCCAAAATTAATAAACTGCTTTGACACTTGTGGATCTGATTCAGACATAAAGTTAAGTCTTTTATTTCTCAGTTCCAAATGCCACAAAAGCAGTTAATCAACTCAGACAGAAATGTCCTATTGCGAGTGATCTGGTTTGTTTTGTCCTCACCTGAAGACACTGAATCACATCAGCAGAATTTCTCAGAAACGGCTATGGGAAGAGGTGAACTATGCCTGGGGAGCTGTCCTCTGTGTGCAGAAAATTGAGTTGAGTTTGAGAATAAATGACTTCATGTGCGAAATGTTTTAAAAGCTTAGCTGACTTGTCCAGAGAGCCATCTAGGATGATGGACCTTTTTTAACACCTCAGTGCCTTGTAATATATCATGCACTAAACTTTATACACGCCGGAGCCTTTTCCTTCGAATTGCTGCCAAATCCTATTTCTAGCCTCAGCTGCAGTCGAGAGCAGCCGTTAGATACATGGTGCCTGGAGCTATAAAAATATCCCTAAGAGGGAAAGTCACTGTGTTCAACTGTACAGCTTGGTTTAATCTGTATGACTGTAAAATGTTATCTCAGTCCTTGTATTCTGTAACTGTTGTGACTACATTAGCAGATATGGGAGTGTCTGTTTCAAGGTTTCGCTATTAATTTACTGCACAGAGACATCTCAAATTCCCAGAAATGACTATGAGAACATTTGGCAGAAAATTCGAGGATGATTCAAGGAGCTTTCATTACGTAATTTAATTACCGTCAACTTATCTTTCTTTTGAAAACAAAATCATGACCTTTTCCCAAAGATTACTGTGTTTCTGGCTGCAAAAAAGATTTTCTTTCACTAAGAGATACTGTTGTTATATGTATGTGTCTTTGTTTTTATGTTCTGTGCTGGCAAGAGGTCGGAGGCATTGTGTTTTCAGGCTGTCCATCTGTCCATCCCATTCTTATTAATGTGATTTCGATTTCAGCTTAAGTGAATTGCTTTAAATCTGACACAAACGTTAATTGGACTCAAGGATGAACTAATTAGAATGACAAAGGTCAAAGGTCAAGGAAACTCATAAAAGATTGTTATTTTCTTTTTTGCCATAACTTCAGAATTAAATTCTAATTAAATTCAGAAGGTCAAAGGTAAAGACTGGACAAAAGGCAGTAATCCTAGTTTGTGACCTTCCTATTTACAATTTGGCTCATAAATGTAGTGTTGTCTGGTGGTCAACAGGCTACTGTTAGATGTCGCAGTTTTCTACCAGCACATGTTCCTCATCTGTCGAAGACAGATTGTTTCCTGATGTCTCTAAAATTTATTGTGTACAGATTTGTCCCAAATGCATGCAGAATGTAATGTATTGTAAGCCAGATTTTTAAGTACTGCAAAGAATATGTGATTGGAATTGATTAGAGTATGAAAAATATTATTTTTGTAGAAAAAAATACAAAGAAAACTTTGAAAGCAGCAGACTGCTTTGCATGACTGACCCTGCTATTATACTGATGGAGTTAATGCTGTGGAAATGGGCATTATACTTAAAGGTAGAGTGTGAGACTTAAAAATAAAATAAATAAATGAACAGACGTTGCATTTAAGCCATTCACAGACAAATTCACAGAATATGAGTTAAGTCTATGAGTGCCAACCGAAATTTTGCACTGTGCCTTAGTTTTAAATCTGGTGCCTGTGATTACATTCCCACACTGGTGCACCAGTAGCAATGCATTTTATGTTAACTAGCAATGACTGAGTTGCTGTGATGAAGTAGGCTTTAGCAACTAGAAGTATGGCGATAAAACCTAGGAGGTTTCTGAATTAGAGGAAGGATTACTCTAAAGAAAGTAGACTAAAAAAAAAAAAAAAAAAGAAAGTAGACTAGAATTTTGTAATTCCTCTTATTGCCAGAAGGGGGAGACAAAAGTTATGTACCACAGATTGAATTTACCATGGGGATTAGTTGGTTACAGGTAATGTCACGAGGCCTTTGTGAACTATCAGCCCTATTTGTTTGCACTGGCCACAGCCCCTTCTGTCATTTCCAACTTGGCCAGTAATTGAATCTGGACTTTTTTTATGTGAATTTACGGCATTCTACCTTTGTTTGTCTTGCAGTGAATGAAAGCTTAAGTGATGTGGTGTATTTATTCTGGTGACAATGTGAGTGTTTTGTGTCTGAAAACGATCACTAATGTATGTTATGATTTTGTGCACAACACTGCCACATCCTCCGCTCTACTCCGTCGCTACAGGACACCTAACTAAAACCACATACCCAGTTCCAGCTTCATTGTGTGCTGGGGACACTGTGTCCTCCAGGGGTCCATGCATGTGAGGAACGGCACAGTGTTTACACAAAAACAAAGAGTGAGCCTCCTTCTGTGTTTTCAATGAGGAAACATCCAGAGGGGCACACATGGTTTGTTTTATTCTGTTTCCATCAGTAATATTCAGCATCAGTAGCCCAAATATTTGTGCGTCGTATGCTGGTTATATAAGGTGAGTGGAACAATTTAAACGGTTTTGTTTTTTTTGTTTTTTTTTAGAATATTTGCATTTTCCCTGACCAGGGTCTCTTGATGGAAATTAACCATGTGGCAGCTGATTATAAATGTGCTTGACAGTGTATGACTTTTTTATTTTTCAGTCTTTCTAAATGTTGTTACTGGCAGCAGAGCTTACATTTGAACGGCACCATCAGGGTACAGAAACTGATTAGCATGTTTGCTGCTCTTTCTAACAAGACTATTGGAAGCAGATTTTAGACGTAAGAAAGTCCATACAAATTCAATCAAAAGACACAGATTGGTGTGAGTTGAAAATAAGCTGCAGTTCATCCTCAGGGGAACATGAATGTCCAGTTTCATGACAATCTATCTGTTAGTTCTTGATGCATTTCACACAAATTCACCAAAGTCAACCTAATTAGGATAAGAGATAATAATACCACTAGCATTGTTTTCCCCCAGTTCTTGCACAATGGCTAAAAAGTGACTTGGTAAATGGTCTGCACTTATATAGCGCTTTTTTCCCCAAAGTGCTTTACAATATGCTTCTCATTCACCCATTCACACACACATTCATTCACCAGTTGTGACAGAGCTGCCATGCAAGGTGCTTGCCTGCCAGTGGGAGCAACTTCTGGTTCAGTGTCTTGCCCAAGGACACTTTGACTGTGGAGGGGCTGGGGATCAAACCGCCAACCTTGCGATTGGAGGACAACCCGCTCTGCTACCTGAGCCACAGCAAGTGAACCAACAAGAGGACAAACTGCAGATTCTTATAGGGCAGGATAGGTTACTTCAAGAAAAAAAATGTTTTGAATCACATGCTGTGGCCTTTCCATCCACTAGGTTTCAAGCTGAAGAAACATGAGTGGGAGATTTTAGACTATCAGGTCTGACTTGGGGCTACAAGGTGGCTTGGTGATTAGCACCGTCACCTCACAGCTAGAAGATCCCTGGTTCACATCCCAGTTAAGACGCCTGGGATCTTTCTGTGTGGAGTTTGTATGTTCTCCCTGTGTAGCGTGGGTTCTCACCACTTCGTCCCACAGTCCAAAACATGTTGAGGTTAATTGGTGATTCTAAATTGTCCGTAGGTGTGAATGTGAGTGTGCTTGGTTGTCTGTCTCTAAGTGTAACCCTGTGATAGACTGGTGACCTGTCCCTGGTGTCTCCTGCCTTCACCCTAAGTCGGCTAGAATAGACTCCAGCCCCCCGTTACCCTAGTGAGGATTAAGTAGTGTACAGATAATGGATGGATGTTTGAACTTCCGTGGGTCTTTGTCAGTAGTATCACATTTTGCACAGTTTCCTCTTTCTACTATGCATACACCCAAGTAAATAAGTCATCAACATAGCCACAGGAAAGCACGATTTGTGATGTTATTTTTATGAATGGAATGGAATCACGTCTGACAAATAATTGATCTTATTTTTTCTCTAAACACAGATCCCAGCTAGACTCATTTAAACCCACTGAGAAGCTGCTGCAGAAGGCTAAGAGCCTTCGAGACTGAAGCTGCCGCTCGGGTTGTTTTCTGCACAAATACAAAGCATAATAAACAGTCAATCTTTTGATGGAGTCTGGCCTGTGAAAGGTGACAGTGTAGCTGAGATCTTCCATCTCTTCACAGCAAGAATGATTCAGATGGCTGATAAAATCTTTAGCAGATGGATCCACTCCAGTGATTCAATATGTGTAGCACATCAGGGCAATCAGTTTGGAGAGCATGCTAGAAGATTTTTCATGTCCAATTCAAAACCTGTTAGTAACCATTACTTGTTCAGCAGCACTCTCCAATTTAGAGCTAGCTAGACACACTGGCAGACTGCACTGTCTTCCATTTCTAATTTGTTATGCACGTGTCAATAATCGACAGCGGGAATATGTTTTCTGATCCCATCTGGACTCACACCGTCTACCTTATCTGATAGCCTACAAGAAACCCACCCTTGCCTAGTAACGCTGTTGCCATGGCCTTTGTGGAAATCATCCAGACCCTGCAGCTAATTTGTGAGGCGTGATGAGAATTGAGAACCCTCAAAATGCAAAACAGGAAGGACGACTCCCGTAGATGCTCTCTTACCCTGTTCTGTCTGCTTCCTATCTTTCCCTACTTTTACTTTTTTGCACTCTCTGACTCCGCTGACATTTCTTAACCCAAGCACTGACTAGAAATGTTGTATTTCCATCATTCTGAGGCTGCTGAGGCATCCGGAGAGGCAGAGGTTAGACAAATGTGAATCACAAATGATGTCAAAATTGATTGGATGCAATTCCAATGAAGTGATCTAATGGCGTCCCTCATTACTTGGATCAGAATCGTAGGAGGCCTGCTTCTGCAGACTCGGCATTATCGTCAGTCAAAATGCGTAATGATTTCAGTGCAGACACTTCAGTGGTTGCTTGTTGTGTTTGCAACTTTGGATAACACATTATTGTCACTGCACGATGCCATCTCTGCAACTGAGATGTTTGTTTGAATTACTGTTATGGAAAAAAGATTTTCACTTTAGGCGCTTTGAAGCCAGCGCAGTGAATTTTCACACTGAAGCGCAACGGTCTTTCCTTGTCTGCAGGGGTAATGATCAGCTGCTGACCAAATGTTATTATCGCCTGCTGACCCTTTCATTAAATCGAGATGTGGCAGGCAAAACATTTGTTCTACAGCCGATGGCCATTTCTTAGATTTCTTCCATGAGATGTCTTCAAACATCCAAACATTTTTACTTTTATTTTGCTGCTATTGTAAATTAAGGCAAGTGACTATGTATAACATTTCAGAAAGCTTGTAATACAAAAAAAAAGAATTGCCTCAAGATAAGTCAAGACTAGTCAACGGGGGAAGTTTAATGGTGACACTTTTTAGCTAAAATCTTTTTTTTAGCTGTAGTGTTTTTGCCATAAGAGAGATCCCTCTAATAACATCAGTTCTGTCAAAGAAAAAAAAAAGGTTGTTTGCTGCTGCAGGGTAAGAACGGGGAGTCATACTTTACATAACAAATAGGATAAAATACTTTCCTACTTGCCAGACTTTTACCATATTTGTAGAAGAAGCTCCAGCAGTTGCATTCTTTATCTGCTATCTGTTCTCTTGCTTGTGTTCAGGGTGGGATTTTCCAACAACAGAGCTTATAAATGCAGTGCTGTTTTGTTTTCGAATCTGTAATTATGATTGTGCACTTTTCTGTCTCTGGTCTTCATTACATTGATATTTTGCACCACAGATCCCACGGAGTACCAGAAAAATGTTTCCCCTTAAATTTTGAGCTGAAATTACATCCCTTGTAGTAAATAGGCTAAGACATATTATAAATAAACATGCTTAAATGGTCTAGCTGATTTGTCATTTTAATGTTTTTAAGATATGCTTTTCTTTTATTAAAAAAATCTATGCAAAACATTTTTTTTTCATTTTTAAATTTTTCTTTCACAAGTGCAACAACTTTGCAAAATGACTCTGAAATGTTACATTGATTGCTAACATCACAAATAGAAATACAAATGGGAGATATTTATCAATAGTTAAAGCAAAGCTAACAAATACTTGCAAATGTTTTCAAAGAAATCCTAAAAGACCACCTTTTCTTCTTTATTCAACACTTTTGATAAACACGACACACTTAACAGCTGAAATGTTATTAAAAGCACTCAAGTTGCTTAAGAAAACAAAATGAAAAGTTCACCAGACACCATTTTGACACAAGCAAGGAATACTTGTGTGATTATATAGCTGAAAGTCACAGCTGATGCAGTGTTATATCATCACCTGCATGTGTCTGTCATATCTGATGTAATCTGTAAGAAATCTTTCTACATATTGAGGTCACTATTGCAATTCTGAGGGGTGACAGGCTTTCTTTGAACTCTAGTGCACAACCAGTATCAGCACTGTGTGTGTGTGCTCATGTTCAGTCCATGTGGGATTGTTTTATTCTGTCATCTTTGTATTTTGTGCAAAAAATTCAATATTATTCATTCACAGAAAAATCCAATATGTTTTCAAATGTAAAGCTATTGCGGTTCTGTCTGAACATTTTTTTCTTTACACGATTGCTCAGTAAAACAGTGCCATGTATTTCTGACATGCACATATACTGTGTGCACACTGCACACGCTTGAACATGTAACCGACATGAAATATGAAATGACCCCACAATCCACAGAACACAGAGTAAAATGTAAATGTACGCGCTTGCAATTCCACTGTGCAAGCAGTGTTGTATTTTTACAGACAGAGAAAATGATAGTTCAACATATGTAATTCATTTTATTCTTCAAATGCATGGCTCTCA
Organism: Stegastes partitus; assembly: GCF_000690725.1. Lineage (NCBI taxonomy): Eukaryota > Metazoa > Chordata > Actinopteri > Pomacentridae > Stegastes > Stegastes partitus. The sequence goes on from NW_007577925.1 coordinate 429,260, forward strand.
GGAATGAAAAGGGCTGATGCGACTGGTCACATATGCTTTTTTTTCCTGTATGCTGCTTTACTCTGATATCAAAGAGCTGACCGTCTACAAAGCTGCCTGATCCTGCTAATTGGCATTTGCCTAAATTGGGTGTCTCTAATTGTGATTAGGTTATTACAGCATTTGAGCCGCCTTTCTAGGTGTAACTTCATATCATCCAGCCTCCTGTATGTTCACTGTAAAATGATGTGATAAGATGACACTTGTGAATGAGTAACTTGAAATAATAATTAACAGCAAATAAAAGTTGCAATTATACAGTTGTGCAAATTACACCATACCTCAAACATGCAAGCGTTTGTGGAAGATGTTGATGACATGTTGGTGAATGTTTCCTTACTTGTGTAAATGGGTTTCTGTAAATGTCAGTGCATGCAGTGAATCAGTGGGTAGAGATAAGAGTACCTTACCTGTGTAAACTGGAGGTACTAAGAAAATCCCTGTGTGGTGCCTCTTCAGTTTAGCAAATGAGGTTATTTTCTTCTTCTTTTCTCTGTTGCCTTTCTTCACTCCTTGTCTTTTGTAGTTACAGATGCTTTCATGCAGCCTAGAAGCCCACAGTCATACGAGGAGTCAGGCAGAGAGATGCTGTTTCTCACTCAGCATTGAGTGAGAGTGACAGAAGGAGGGAGAGAGAAAAGGGACCCGCATAACCTCTCTCCCTCAAATCCTCATAAAAATGTTCCCCCTCCCACCACTTCTCTTTTATTTTGTCTGCATCCACACACATTCACGTGTCAGATGTGCGTTCAGACACACAAAAGCACATGCTTTTCACACACACATGCATCACACAGATGTGCACCTGTGCAGCAACCTATTATTTGGCCTCAGGGGAGAGGACAACCTATTCATTTTGCCTTATTTCCTGTAAGAAAGCCTTGATTGCCTGACATACTCCCACACCTGAAGAGGAATGAGGGAGAAAAAATTAGTAACCGTGAGAGATAAAAAAAAGAAAAAAAAAGGACAGTCATATTTACTGCTCTGTCTCTGGGGAGATGAAATGTCCAGTTATTGCAGCAAAAAAAAAAAAAGCAAAGGAAAAAATTATAAAATTGCAGCTGCATACCTAAATATATAACATTCAAATGCACTTGTTGCTTCAGCATAATTTATCTGATTGCATCTAATTAGAATGACTTTATTTATCCCAAAACAACCTAAAAACACAAAATTAACAGAACGATCACAGAAACACGAGAGGCTGTGACTCCATCGACACCAAGCTGTGTTTGTAATGTCATGTCCTCCACCTATTTATCTTTGGTTTGCCCTTTGTAACGTAATGCCCTCCCAGAGAAACCCCTGCGTACACATCGACCACAGCTGCAATGAAAGCAGCATCAAATAATGTCAGGCTTCTTTTTTTTTTTTTTTTTTTCTCCTCTCCTTTCAGCTATTCCTTCCTCCCTCTCTCTTTCGGGTAAAGACAGCTCCTTACCACTATTGTTGGATGTGTGATGTGGATCTGACACTTTGCTCAGAAATCTGCTCCAAAGGTTCTTTCTGACAATTTCTCAATACATCAATTGAGGGATTCAATACAAGCCGGACCACTCAACTCAATAGAGAAAACTATCCAGAGAGGGAAAGAAAAATCTGAGAGAGACAGGGCGAAGCAGTAGATATGGATTGCTATATTTCAGATGAATTTTGTGCAGCAGGTCTCTTTGAAAGAAAGCTGAATGTGAGATTGGTTTGTGTCTTCGCTGTGAAAAGCTCGTAAAGGATGAAAGGGAAGGGGATTTTCAGCTGCAGGTCTTGAAGATGAATAGAGAAAATAAACACATTATCAGAAATGCATAAACACAGGTTTGGTTGTGTGACAAGAATCAAATGTCAAACATTTTTTTATTTTTAAGACAACTACAATTTTTGTCTTTGTTTAATTTGAGTTCATGCATTATGTGATAAAGTGATGCCGTACTTCTTAGACTGACGAATAATTATAGTGGCTTCTGTTCTCAGCTGATATATGAGCATGCTTTTAGCATTCAGCCATAGAGGCATACGGTGACATTTATTTAACCTTGTTATCAGAGTGTCACAGCCGTCTGTGTAATTGACTAATTGACTGTCTGTGAAAATGCTGCAAGTCATTTTTGTTGAGGCATATTGATGTGTCACTGTGTGTGTCTACACATGTAAGTGTTTAGGTGTGTGTGTATACACTGCAAGTTTTTATAATGAAATTGCTTGTACATGATTTGACAGCATTGTATAAAAAATGATTTTAAAAAAATAGAATAATAGCAGAAAACAGTTTTTCTTAACTGCTGCACAAATTACAATTACTGCTCAAATGGATTTATTTTTCAGTAGGGCAGGTAGTGTTCAGGTCTGACGTAAAATTGGCTGTAATTGATATTCTTGTATTGATAATTATCAGTGTGGAGCAGGTTGCTTGTAGCGATGCATCAGCAGGTGTTATCACCAGAATATGCAGCTCCTCCTGACTTTATTTTATTATCTATTACCACAGCTTTTTGGTTTTGTCATTGATTCTTAAGTGTTTCTGTTGTGTTCTCAGTGTCCACTCTCTTGTCCCTGCAGACCAGCACCTCCCACCTACCCTGCTTTCCCACCTGTTGTTTCAGCTCATCCTCCGTGCCCCTCTGATCACCTGCTGCCACTCTGACAATCAGTTGCTGGACCATATAACCCTCCAGCTCACCATTCAATCACATGCCAGATTGTTGTTGGTTCTCAGCTTTCATGTGTTCTGCGTTTGAATGGTTTGTACTCGTATTTTTTAATAATAATAATTTTTAATTTGTTATCAACTCTGTAAGTCAACACAGAGTTTCCACATCTGGCTACGAGTGTGTTCACTTGAAAGGGGACGATGTTAGCACCAGATGACCAGTAGTAAACATGGACAGGTCTAGAAAAACAAATTAGAATCCTAAACCAAGATGAGAAGCTCTGAAATATAATACAGACAAAAAGCAACGCAACAGCTGTAGTCAGAGTCAGGAAGGAAAGCTGGCATGCATGGATAATTAATAGGCCTATCAATATTTCTGTGCACAAGTTGTTTTATGTAGGTTCTTTCGAGGTTCAGTTTAATTATCATCATGCATCAAAGTATTGTATAACACAATTACAGATGTAATCCTCTTACGCTGCTGACCGAGAGACAGATTCGATACTAAGAAATGAAGCAATAAAAACAAAGCAATTTTCATGGTGACGTGTAGGATAATTTCAGTAATCTTACATCCTATGTCACTCTAATGGCCTGTAAGGCAGTTTCAGTCCTATTCATTCAACTGCAACATTAGTGATGGTCCTGGGTTTGGGAGAAAGTAAAGAAAAACAGAAAAATATATAACATAAAAACTGAATTTAAACATATAAGTAGAGTTACTGCACATTTTATATGGTCAATAAGTATGCTATAAGGTTTTTGGTGTCAGGATGATGTCACTCTCTAAAGCATATAGAACATTGAAATGCTTATCATAACCTGCTCCAGAGCAGGTCAGGTGATTGGCATGGTTACCATGGTGATGTACCTCGCTTATTAGTGAGCCACTGTCATGAAAACCCAGAATTATACCTGGCTAACTCTAAGTCCTGCTTCATTGCTTCACAGGCCTCAGGTTAATGAGGATGCATTCCAGACCAACATCTTAACAACCACCACGACCCTCAAACACAGCTGTAAGTCTGGTACGTAGCCATTTTTGTCACTCTAAGAAGAAAACTAACAAAAGCTATCTGACCATCTGTGTTAGGCACCAGGTGACAAACCTGACTGATCTTTCCAGCCAAAAGATCATCTAACACCCTCTTGGAGACAAAACATCTGCTGCCTCCTGGAAGAAGCAATAATGGCTCAGAGTGTCAGTTCTAAGAATCCCCAGAGCCGAACCGAGCTGTTGCCTGTTGACCTGCAATTTACCTCCCAGACTCTCTCCTGCTAACACTTAGAACTTTATACATCTGAATGGCATCACTCACATGAGACACATAAATTCACATTCACCAAAACTGACTTTTTTTTCTTACTCATGTACAGTATGGTTAAAAAGTATGTTCTTATTGTTTGAATGTGCACATTTCTATGCTTAATATATTGATGATAAGATTTCACAAAGTACACTCATGTTAAAACCATTCATTGATTTAGTAACAGTGCAAGATAAACATGTCATGTTTGATCTTGTTTTAAGCCCCTAGGCATCAGAACCTCACATCTTTTTTCATTGTATTTGTTTAATAACCGCATATGTATATTTAGGGAATGATCTTGAAATCATTTCTAAAGGTATTTGGCCTCTGACCTCTCATGAACAGTGTATCTGGAGGGAAGGAGTAACATCCTGCCTGGAAATGAACACATCATGATGAGTTAGAGTCTGATCTGAGTTTATCCTCAAAATGTTTCCGATTAGGATCATCACCGGAATGCAGCTTCAGTTCTCTTGTGGTTGCGGCTTGTTCTTCCTTTACCACCGTATCTGTGTTCCCCAAACTCTGTCAACGGGCAATTAACACAGCCTTTCTTCCTGCTAAACAGGTGAATTTAGAAATCACAAATTGTTTCTTAGTTCTAAAGTGATCCTAAATCTCTCATGGCCAGTGATAAGAGCTTTCATTCAGTTTGCTTACCTGTTGCATAATTTCATTGCCAAACTTCAGTCCTGCATTCATTGACTCACTTATTTTCTATGTATAGTTTAGGAGTGTTATGTCATCACTGTAGCAGTAGTTAATACTTTTTTTTTTCTGAATGATTATGACTGTGCTGCAATGTATTTCTTTGGTTGGGAGTCAGAGGTCACTGAAATCAGAATTTACGACTTCTAATCAGAACACTAACCACTTTAATTAGATGTGATACATTTTATTTAAAGTCAACTTGAAATATTAATTTACCACATAAGGGAGCAGGGTGGAGCTCTGATGCAAATAAGTACAATTTCAGTCTTGAAGTGTGGTTACGCTACATTGTTGTGCTACAAGATTGTTAACACTGATGCATCAGTGCATGAGCAACATTTTGCTGTTGTTGCAGCTCAATGTGGATTACTTCCACCACCTTTAAGTCCTGTAAAGCATTTAGCTCAGTGGTTCCTAACCCTATGCATTGTTACCAGTCTGAGGAATTGTGAGACGATTAAGACGGAAGAAAAGGAAAACAAAAAACACCATAGAAATCTGGAGTTTTCTTTACTCTGTGCTTTACTTGTGAAGCAATCGAAAATTGTGCTTGTTTGGGCTTTAAGCAATTATGTAAATAAAGCATTGTTTTTAGAGGATTAGAGGAAAAATCTGTCTTTGATGGATGTGCTCTCATCACAGACATTTGAAATGTGCAAAATGACCCTCGATTAGAAACTGCTTTTTGTCACAAGCCAAAAAGGTTCAAAATAACTGTTTTGATAATTAGCAATGTGCTGTGTGTTATAATGAAGTGTGGAAGTTTTTATGTGAGAAATCTTAAGCTTGAGAGATTTGGAGAAATGTGAAAAACAAATATATTGAAGTAAGAGAATGACACAGTACTAAACAGATGAGCGTACGTGCGAGACAGGCTGCTTTTTACATTTGCGGACACGTTGCAAAAATAATGTCATTCCAGAGCATCTTGAATGTTTGATTTGCATTATCACTGAACTATGATGTTTGGAAGGTGTTGCGGCGCAGCATGCATGCCTCGCTAAAATGTCACAGACTGTCTAATTTTGTTTCAGTGCCCCTTGAGGTTACCGTCAGTAACAAACATTGCGGATTAGATTGGCCGCACATCCCGCCGCGGCTCTGACCTCCCTGTCTGTACGTACACGAGCCGCCCTCCAGGGAGGCAGCACTATGGCGTCTGAAGGAGGAAAAAGCACAAAGAGAACTGAGATGAGCATATTAAGAGGATTAGCGGTTGAAAGAAGAAAAAAATAAAAAACAGAGAGATGGTACTTTAAAGTGGACACAGAGGAACACAGTATTGATTAAAGCAAGCTGCTCTTTAAGTTACAATAAGACATTTAACAACAAACACAGTGTGAGGGTGCATATATTTGTGAATTGGAAGAAGAGGGATTGCAAGGACAATACACAGCAAGATGTGTAGTGGATGCTACAAGCATGCTTTACCAGAAAGCAATGTTCTTTGTCAGTTTATCTTAATTTCACGCATGGATGCTACCTTCATCTTTAAGGTAATCCAGTGATGTGAAAATCCACAACTTTCATGTCTTTGTTTGTCCTTTAAAAGAAGTTTTCACACTTGTTTCTGTTTTTTTTTTCCAAATGTTTTCGTACTCTGAAAACCCACAAAGATGACCCCAGATGGTTATTTTGTTTACACCGTGGCTCTTCACTGGCTGCGGTAAGCACGGCAGCAAGTACTGCAGCGAAACAACTTTTCAACACAAACTGCGTTTGATTCAATCTAGACAGTAGACATACTGTTAGGAGTTCATCTGTAAGTAAAATAATGTACAAGTTGTACTGCTTGGTTCAAACATGAGTCATTTCTGGTCAGGGAAATTATTGTTAATATTTTGAAGGCTGCTGTAAACACGGTGAATAAGCACTTTTACCATTCAATCCCGGTTTCACAGAATTATTGTAGATTTTCTCTCAAAGAAGAATTTTGCTAAAGAATTTCTTCCGAGCTCCATTACCGGCTTCCATGATGCGTACATTTTCCTGACTGTGACGAAAACAAAACACGTCTGTGAATAATTGTCAGCCAATTTTCACAGATAACTCTTGTGCGCCTTGTTGTTCTTTGAATGTGTTTGCCCATCATTATGTTCAGTGATAGCTTATCGACTACAAATTATTGCTGCTGCTGCCTGTTGCTTTTTTTTTTTTCTTCTTTGTCTAACAAGTTGGCGCTGGAGCCTGCTGGGGACAGAATGAGCTGTGACCTGCCAGATGAAATGAGCAGAACATAGTTAGATTGTGTTTGAGAACTGCTGTGGTTTCACATGCTTCTGTTAGCTCAGGCACTATTTGCTGCTGTTTACTCTTGTCTGGTGTGGCAACATCTGGCTGAGAGACCTGTGATTTGCAGAACACATGGCCTCGGATAAAAGTAATATAAGCCACGCTGAAAGAAGCCGGTGCTGCCTTGTGAAACATTGGCTTTAATTACACACTATATTTCGCTGACATTTCCCAAATTATGTAAAATAATGCAACATTTCTGATATTTTGACCTTTTAAACATATCTTGCCTCTAGAAACTGTGGAAATTGTATTTTTGATGCACACATGGAGCCTCTATTTTGAGAAATTGTGCAGAATCCCGTTATGTGTCAGTTTTTCCTCCTTCACTAGAAAACCTGTATATGCTTTACATTGCTGCGGACAGTTTTCCAGAGAGACACGTTCATGAATGACATTGTCCCCCCCCCCTACTTTACAGCTTATTTTCATTCATGTCAGTTTGGTATGAAAATCAACTGGCAGGTACTTATATCCTGCCATTCTCACGTTGGTAGACACTTGTGTAATCAGTCAGTCTGTCCACTCCCACTCCCCCAGCTAAAAAGGTTAAAGCTGTGCATCACAGGCAAGTATATGGTGGCAGCTGTTGGCTGGCTTTTTGACAGAGCCTGAGTCTGTCAGCGCTACGAACACTTTAAAAGGAATCGGGCCTGATATTGATGTCGCTTTAGAATCAATTTGAGGTGCCAGAGTGACAAACTACAGCACTTCAGAGTTCTCCATCAAATCTTTTCGAAGTATTGACAAACAGGACAGTATCATTCACAAGCAGAGCTCTGGATGAGAGGGTACTCAGAGTTCTACCCTGTAGAGTTTAAAAGCTCTAGTACATAACTCATTATTAAAAAACAAAAAACAAAGCTACAGCAATCGTTTTAACAAAATGGTTACAGTTTAGTGTGTTGCTAAATGTTCACACAAATCATGCTTGCAAATGTTCCCTCTATCTTCACTCTTGAGGTGACTCTTCTCAGCGCACTTCACTGCAGACTGTCATATTGCAAACAACACAGATTAGATCAGGAGATGGAAATAAGTTGCTTTGTCGTCTATAGTGTACACTCTGTGCCACCTATGTTATCTGTTTGTTTGTGTGCAGCAATAAAATAGTGGAATGAGTCAAGCAAGCTGCCAGCAAGACATACATATCCACATTTGCTGGGTAGAAGATTAATACCGGTGTGCGATGTTTGTTGCTCGCATACTGCAGAAGTGACAACTGAAAAAAATAACCTGCTGAACTTTAAACACTGTTCTATGCTTAGATGTGAGGTTTGCAGCAGCCTTAGCTCTGTCTCTTCCCACTCTCAGTGTTTATTCTGCAGCCTTGCTGATCCTGTCTCAGCCTGGCCATCTTTCTTTCATGACCCAGGAATTGACTTCCTGTCTTCCTGCAGAGCTGCCTCTTAAATCTCTGTCTTATTGTATATTATTATATTACATTTTTAAATATGGTTTCCTTTTGTTGACAGTATTTTTTCCACACCAGTTTACAAAAACATGCCCATCTTCCAGTTGGCCAGTTGTTCAGTCAATCAGATGATTTTTTGCACAGACAGTTATGGTCCCCTGAGGAGAAATCCAATTGGCTTTGGTGATCTCCAACCTTTTCTCTATAGGGTTGCCAGCAGGTCAGGGTTTTCACTTATCCTGTCTCAACATTTACTGATGGAATGGCAGAGAACTGCATATAGTCGATGTGATCACACCATGAATCCCAATGACTGTGGTAATCTTTTGACCTTTCATCTAACACCACCGTGAGATTCATGTTTGTGGATTTGATTGGAATGTTTCCACAAACGGATGCCATGACAGTCTATATGTATATTCATGAACCCCCGTGACAATCTGTAATTTGTTGATCACTGATTCATCATTAGCTTTCTGTCTTTTGTATTGTGTAATGTATATATATAAATCTTTAAGTTCATGCTACTTTATATATATATATGTGTGTGTGTGTGTGTGTGTGTAGGTGTGTGTGTGTGTGTATGAAAAATGCAGTCAAACTAATGCCCTTCCAACCAGTTATTCTTAGAATATAAAACATGTATCTTTAGTAAAAGCCTGGTACTTGGATGTTTAGTTGGTGGGTACTCGATGTGAGAGCCGGCACTTAGGTTAGGAGCACCGCCCCTTGTAGGTAGGGTTAGAGAGAGCCCGCCCTCCTTATAAGCGCAGGTGAGAGCCATTAGTGCCTCTTTGTTTGAGGCCTGGTAGATGTGTGGTGGGATTGCTGTGTCTGTGCAGGTAAGGGAGATTTTAGAAAGCAAGAAAGGTTCAAACAACAAGAAAGGTTTTGATGGGACTGCTGTGGCTGTGCAGAATTGTGGTGTGACTGTTTTCCCTCTCAACTCGGTTTGATTAAGGCCCTGTAGGCCCATGCTGAAGAGGACATGAGTCAGCCTCACTGGGTCCCAGTATAAAGTCAGTCAGCTCCACCAGTGGCAGTCTCTTATAGAGCCAGAGATTGAGAAGGTAAACTGTATGGTAATGTAGGAGGGTTATTCCCTCTGAGGTATACTTGCCAGTAAATATAATGTGTTTTCCCTCTTTCAGAATTAATGCCAGACTGCTGCTTTGCCTGGACTGGATTTGCCATGTGGTCCAGTGGATGTGTCTCTTATGATTGTGGATTGATAATCGGCTCATCATAAGTTGTCTACTGCCATCCATGTTTGCTTTGATGTCTGAATTTTATTGCTCTGTGATATTTGATCTCTATTGAATGATGAATTTGTAACCAAGAACCAACCGAGAACTCATTGTATCTTCTTTGTTTGTTTCTCAAGCAGTGGGAGGATCTGCGGGGAGTACGCGTGGTATACACACCTTTCTTTGCATGCAGTGTGGTAGGTCTGAAGTGTGGTGAGCACCTAAACTAGTTTTTAGATTTACCTCAGTCTGCAGTGTTTATTAAAGTGCTTTGCAGTGATCACGGTGTGCACGTGGTGAGTGAGATTGGGTTTTGCAATAGCATCTCCCCGCGGTGCGTACCCTGTCTGATACCTTTTTATATATTTTGTAACCAGTTGGTTCAGTTGCATTTTAGTTTTAAATGGTTGTTAATAGTACAATATTAAATGCTTGGTCTTAACCTGATTATTGTCCTTTTCTTTTATCTTCTTTTAATAATAAATACTGAGTTTTTGACTTGAATGCACGTCTCCGGCTGTCCTTGTACCTGTAAAATAATTTGTTTGTGGGTTCAGGCAGAGACCCTCACACTGGGGTTGGTCACATCCATTTGCTCTTTTTCTATTTAAGGATGAGGTTGGCACGTTAGGTTGCCACTTGTTGATTCGCCGGCATAGTTTTTACTCTAAAAAGCACTTTGCCACACTTTAACTGTAAACTGTGATTGTAGCTTAAAAAGAAACTGGATGAAATTATTTCAGCTAAATACAACATTAACTTACTATAATAGATAAAACAGTTGTGCTTGTATTCTTATAAAGGATTGGACTGTTTTGACATCAAAGAAGTGGAGTAAAAAACAATGAGTACATTAAAACATGTCAGTTACTGAACTGCACAGCTAACATACAGGTCAAATGTAGGCATCTCTGACTTTTTGTCGAAAAAGCAGCACCACCTTCCAAGTGAGGTGGGCATGTAAATTCACTAATAAAACAGTATTCGGGACTTTCAGTTCCTCTAAAGGGAACTAAAACCAGCTGCAAATTGTGCTCAGCTGCCAGGCTTTAAAGCGTAAGCCACAGCTGTGAAAGCAATAAATCATTTTATTAAAATATCCTCCAAGTAAGATTGTTGGACCAATAGAGGAATGATAAATTTGTCAATAAACTACAGAGTAAGGAGGAGCAAATTCAGTTTGGGATAAAGATATACGACTGAATCCTGTTCCTTCATCTGAGTGAGCTGTCTGGGATTCCTCCATCCTACATTGCCCTCTTGTGGATTTCACCAATGGACTTTTCTCTCCATACTTCATACATTTGTCTCTCTCATTTCGCTCATGCTCATCAAATGACCACATTCTTTACATCTGAAATTTGCATGCCAGAAATGTCTTTAAATGTTTGGGATGCACACTATGATACAGTGTGCTCTTTGGGGATTCACTCAACAGCATCCTTGGAGACATACAGATCAAACCTATTTAAATACATAGTCCTACAAAGGAAAATCTTTCACACACCTACATCCAAAAACAAAATAGGGTAAGTCATGTGGACCAAATTTTAGCAGGTAATTCAAATTAAGCACAGAAATACACTTTCCCCCCCTTTTTTATTTGACATTTCAATACACACTTAGATGTTTATATTTAGTTTCACTTAAACCTAATAACATGTTCAGGTTAAAGGGTGGTATCCTAACCAATCCATCTGAATATAGATTTAAAAAACAAACAAAAAAACCTAACAATTGTTTGTATATTAAGAATTCGTTTCTAAATATAAGGTGAAAAAAGGATGAGATGTTTTTCTGTAGCAGTTTATATTTCTGCTAGTCCATAAATCTAAATATATTCAAATTCTTTGTAAAAAATACAAATGTTTAAAAGGCAACCTACTTTTATTTCACTACTGCGTTTCTGACAATGATTGGTTTTAAATCCATGGTAATACATTTTCTCATTGTGGTAAAAACAGTGGGGAAAAAGTTGGATAATAAAGAGTTAACATATTTAATATTAAAAGTATAAAAGTACAATTTACAGAAAGCACATTTTATCATTAAGGGAATATTCATAAATACAAGAAAATAAAACATGTGTTACCATAATCAGTGCTATGAATCAATTCTTGATTTTTTTTCTTTTACACTTTGTTCATTAGGATCTGACTCTTATTTAAAAATGTCACAAACAAACAATAAAGACAAAATGCAGCATTGAAAAGTCCTTATGCAGCTTTCAGTTTAAATCAGAAGTTTCGAGCTTGAGGCGTTTCATGGCTCACGTCAAATGTATACGATCAACATCTCTGTGTAGCGTCAGCTGCCCGACAATTCCATTGTACTTTTTCAAGTATTGAGTCAAGTAATGCATTTTTAACTTAATCTGAATGCAGCCTTTTAGCAACTCTGTCTTGTGAGGAAGACTGACTTCAGACTGTCTAAGGCCTCCTGCTGAGTGATCTTCCTCCATTCATGAGGAATCTCTGCTGGCTCCTGCTTGAATTGTTCTGCGAACCTCTCATTGAACCTCACCAACACATACCTAGAAATTAAAGAACATTTTGTTAATTTCATCCAGGACAATCTATGGCCAAATGTATAGATGAACTTAAACAGGTCACACAGTACCTCCAGTAATCACTGGCCTTTTGGCTGTTAAGGTCATCAGGGGAGATGGTCCAGTCTGGGCTCAGAGACTGGAGGTCTTGACATGTCATAGATGTATCCTTTGTGTCCTGGTTCTGGTCTGGGTTGCTCTGGCTCATGCTTTCAGGGAAACAGATATGGGACAGAGAATAGGAGTCATAAGGCAGCATGCCTTTGGGCCGATGGAGCCAGGTCTTATGAACCTCATGTCCCATCTCCTCCTCCTCACAGGGAGCTCCACAGTGAGGACACAGCTTGTCACAGCCTCTCACTCTGTTGAAGAGGTACTCTTGGGGCTGAACTGGAAGGCTGTTCAAAAGCTGGGGTACATCTACATTTTGGGAGAACTCCTGGGCGAGATCCAATCGCATTATGGCCAGTAAGTCCATTAAACATTTAACAAAACAATCCCATTCTGTGGTGATACTGAACATGGGTCCAATCAGAAAGTCCCTGTTGACATCAACATCCCCATCTTTCTCCAAAATGAGACATGCTCTCTCCAGCAGTGGCTTTGTATCACTCAACACTCCATTGGTACCTTCTGCTGTTTGGCTTACTGCTGCTGCAATCTTTCCTACAATTTCTCCAAGTCTCTGTTGCCTCTGTTTACGTAGGTTGGTTGATTCAGAGAGGTGAGCTACCACTGTCTCCTGGATCTTATTTCGTGTGAAGTCATCATAGGAAAGCAAGTATTCAAGGAAGCTCTCAAAGTGGTCTTCTTTAATCAGCTCCTCCAGCAAGCTTTGATGGAAAGCTTGTGGGTACTTATACTGCTGGGCTTTACCTCGGATCTCTTCTACAATCTGCATCCCCAGTGGTCTGTTGATGTAGTCCATCACTGTGGGTTTGATGACCATAGAGGTGAAAGCCTGGGCAACCCTCTGGCACTCGTCTCTCTTCCTGAAGTGGTAGATAAACTCTGCCAGATACATACCCTTGTTTTCTGTGATGACTGTCAAAACTTCTCTGTCCTTGGCATAACGGTCATGTAGCTTTTGGAAATCATGGCATGCAGCATTACAGAGATAAAGTTTTAGATCTACCTCAAAAGCTGATCTGATATCCATGGATTTTCCCTTCAGCGCTTTCTCAACATTTTCTAGCAGTTCTGTAATGTAGCTGTCTGAGAAATCTGCTGATAAGCTACATTTGTCTGACACAAACTGATTGTATTCCTCTATGATACTGCATGCTACCTCTTGAGCTTCTAACCTCTGGAGTCTGTTGTTGTCTTCAAACATGTGTCTTAATCTGCTACGGTATCCAAAGTGCTCATCAGAAACCTGGAAGCTCTCTGTCTGGCTTAGGCCCGTGAGTTCAAGCTTTTTCATGTGTTTCTGAAGGCCACGGCTGATTAGATTGTGTTTCAGAATAACTGCCACTCTTGCAGTAATATTTTCTCTTTCTGAAGGTCTGAAGTCAAAGTTGGACAAAGTCTTACTCCACACACCCTCAAACTCCTCTTCTAGCTCTGAATCTTGAAGGAGAACTTTGATTGACCTGCTTTTCTCTACCAATGCTTGTAGCTTGGACTCTTGTTCTTTTTCAAGCAAGGTCTCAAAGTTTTTCAGCTGTGTAGAAGAACAATGACTCTCATTGACTGTGTCCAACTTTTGTATGATCTGTTCGATTACTCGGTCCTGGAGGTTGGCCATATTGCTCATTAGGACTGGCCTGAATGTTTCGGAGTTCATTTTTAAGTCATCTTGCATTAAGTAGGCCTCTGCTTTTGATCTGACTTTGTCCATCTCGGTTTTGACTTCCTCTCTGGCTTCATTCTTCAGTTCATTCAAAAGTTCATTTTGGACTTCAGCGTCCAAAGCTTTTGCCTTTGTGGCAAAGATTTTCTTGGTTGCCCCCATTAACCAGCTCTCAATGTTATCCAGGCAACTGTCCTTCCACAAGGAAAACTCGGTGCACAATAACGAAAATGCCAAAGCTATATGTGTATTTTGCAGACCAATGGAGAAGGATTCTGCTTTTACTGAATCCCACACAGCACTTAAACGTCGGGTAAACTCAGGAAGCCCTGAGGGTTTAGACTTAGCTGCACAATTCTTCAATGCCCCAAAGAGGTTTACCTTGAGCTTTAACACAGCATTGCTGTACTGTGTATCAACTGGTTCAGAAAGAGACAGATTGGACCAAGGCCCTTTGACACAGTTGGTGCAGGTTGTTTCACCGTGTCTGGTCTCAGTCTGAAGCATCTCAGAAACACGCCGTAACTGTGAGGCTTGTAATAGACTGTTTATTCCTTCATCCTGGAGCAGAAGTTGACAAATGGGCATGGAGCCAGATTCTTTGATGCGCAGGAGAGCATTGGCTATGACTGTGAAGTGTGTTTCAAACTCCGAACTAGCATGTAATGAAATGTTCTGCATTAAAACATCACTCAATCCTGCTGCAACAGTGGCCATCTCATTGTCATGGATCAGCGCATTTCTTTTGCTGTCTATTGGGACTGAGCAGAGACCTTCTACATCAATCAGCAACAGAAAGTCACACTCCATGTCCTGTCTAAGATTATAAGGGAGACAGAGGGCAACCATGTACACCCCACGAGTGGATCTTTTCCTCCCCTCTGGGAATTTCACCCCAAACAATGCAGAAAGAACTTCAGCATTCCTAGCATGATGAACGCCAAGGTTTGTTAGCACTCTGGTCCTGCACTGTTCTTGAGGTAGGCGGTGTTTGAGCTCTGCAAAGACACAGCTCAGCCAGTGGATGGGGATATTTGCAGCATCTCCATCCATTAGTTCAAGTGGAATTCCATAGAGAAGAAGGTCTGCTGCTAAGCTGGGGAGACGCAACACATTGTGGCTCCCACTGCCGGGGCTGATGTGGGTTAGCTCAAAAATTAGGCCCATCTCACGCAGAAAGTGTTCAAGCCCCAATGAAGATGGATCAGGTTCAAAAGGCTGTGAACATGAGGCTACCTGGTTTTCAAAGGAAACATTGAAGGACATTTGTTGTTTGGCAGGAGAAGCTGAATCTGGCTCAGCAATTGTCTGCTCTGGTTCATGTGACTGATTCTCTTGGCAGTTCAAAGTGCCATTTTCTTCATACTCGGAATGGCAGCTTTGGTTGTCCTCAGAGTTTGGTTGAGAAATTTGCTCTTCCAAACAGACCTTGTTTGCAATAATTTCTTCACCTTGAATCTCTGTTTCATTTGATGCCACATTTAACTCCAGCACTTCTGGCTCATGTATGGACTCAAGATCGTCTTCCTGTTGTGGAGGTGGTTCTATGTTTTTTTCTGTGGACTGCTGTGACTCTTGCTCTATTTCACTCTGTTGCTCTGAGTCTTGCAATTCAGTATCTACAGGCTGCATTTCAGTTTCCTCTTCAGATGTTGAATCTGTGCAGAAACTATCACTGTCATCAAGGCCGTCACTGGCTCCATTTTCAAAATCATCTGAATGTTCAGGCATGCCATCTTTCTGTTCTGTTGGCAGATTTGTGGACAGAACTTGTGGACTGTTTTGGTTTTCAGTTTGCGTCAGCTGAAGTCTCAGTTTGATCCAGCTAAGAAAATAAGTCCTCTCCACTTTATCTGTGGTAAAAAGAGCATCAGTGAAAATCTTCATAGCTGGGGTCATTTTGTAGCTGCTCATCTCAGCCGAGATGTCTTTCTTTGCCTTTTTCATTTGGGGATCAATTTCTTTACCTTCTTTTTTCTGTTTACTCTCCTCTTTCTCTATTTCTGCCAATTTGCTCCACAAATGTCCCTGCAAAGGAAGCTGCTTCAGCCTAAATTCAGCAGGTCCCTCATCTAAACCTTTCAACATTTCCTCCACTGTGGCCATTGCCTTTTTACAGACTGAGCCTTCATCCACATTTAAGCCAATCTCCATTGCTAATTTTGCTGCTGCCTCAAGTGTAACAAGTTTCAATTTATCCTGTAGCAGATTTTTTAGTGTGTCACACAGCTTATTAGCCAGTTCCTCCTCACTTAAACCTCCTCCTGGAAGCACAAGCCCTTTAGAAAGCTCCATATCATCTGCCAGGTTGTCACCAATGAACCCCACAACTCTGTTCTCATTTCTCTCAGTGTCTGAAAGATCAACCAGTATCAGCTTGCTTGCTGTATCTTTGCAGAAAGCAAGACATTGTTTGTCTTTCTCCCTAAGATCCCCACAGAAAACCACCACAGCTGAAGATGCTTGACATAAAAGGCTGAGGCATTTATCATGTGTACTGGCATCTCCACGTAGATTAGTAATGGCCACGGGGACAGAAAAAATATCTTTGATGATATCGCCAATGGGTAGAGACCATCCAACCTCTACCAGGCCATTGGACAGTCTGCGAGGCAGCTGCCCTCCATCCATTCCCCTGTGGAGAAACGTTTCACTGTCAGATCTGAGTCCACTTAGGACACGGTTTAGCACCTTTGACTTGGAGATACTGCAATGACCAAGCTTCACGCAAGAAACCACTGGCATGCAAGTTTTTGCTAAACCCCCCTCTTGGACTCTTCCGCTGTTATCCGGACTGTGAGACTTCCATTGGCTCATGACAGCTCGTAAAGGCCAAAGAAGAAAGTTACTGGGTTCTTCTGGATCTAAGTTCGGAAGGACTAGAGGCACAGCAAACTGACATTGTGCCATTCGCATAGTTATCTCCTGCTGAAGGAAAGTGTTGGCAGACATGAAGACAGCTGTAACTAAATCAAGGGGGTTGATGACACACTGGTTTTCTCCTTCAGAACCATTGAGCATCTCCTCAGGTGATTTGTTATTGTTAAGAGTGTCGTGTAGAGGCTGACAACAAGGGCTTCGGGCATCTTGACGAAGCAGCCAGAGACGTTGGAGAAAAGCATTTGGTAGATCTTTTGGCTCTAGAGGAGTGCAGTTTTCCAGAGTCCAAGTACTGATGTCTAACATAGATGCTGGGTCCAGTGGTGTAGTCATGTAGGCCTCCAGGCCGAGCTTATGTAGAACATCAGTCTGGGCATTGTCCTTTGGTTCTAGTTTGAAAAAAACACAGCAATCATTTAGGCTGTGTATTAGCAGCTTGTCTTGACTTAACTTAACTTCTGTTCAGCAAGGTGTGACATGAAATTTTATATAATCAGAGAAAACAATTCTTTCACTTGGCATGAGGAGGGAAGAAAGCTGCACTTTATAAAAGCCTATGTTGAGTAATTGCAAATAAATGATTTTTCAGTGACATGGGTTACATATACTCTTTGAACAAAAATAATAATACAAGGATATTTAAAAATGCAAAGCTGTCATGCAACCTAAATTCGTGTTCTTTGTCATTTTCAGGTGTTGTCTGATTTGAATCAGGAGTTGAAGATGCTTTTCTTTGAAAAAATAGTAAACAGAATGAAATTCACTTGCTTTTGTTATTGTTATGTATAATCTGCTGTTATGGATCATACAGCCACAACAATAAAATCACCAACAGGTGAAGTAATAAACACTAACTGTCTGGGTCCTGGCTTTCCTATGGATGTTACTTTGACAAGTATCACCCACCCAAAGAGACAGCGGTATTCCCCAGCAGGACAATGCACTCCACCACATGGCAAAACCAGCTTAGGGCCTAAAGGAACCACTGCCAATGTCCTGGTGCCAGACACCACAGGACACCCACAGAAATCCTAAGTCCATGCACCAATGGTTGTATTAATGCTGTATCTGATCGATGCATGTAACAGAACATTAAATTAAGTCATTAACCTTTTATTAACAGGAAAAGGTACATTATCTCTGAAGCTAATGAGTCATTACATTTGACCTCAGGGCCTCCCTACACCTACAGACAAAGCAGCAGTGTTTCCCTTAAGCAGACCATCCCTTGATGCCTTCACCATCAAAATTTCCATTTGTTGCCACCAACTCAATTATCATTAATGAGTAAACACATTAAAACATTCAGTCCTGCAGTGCTTTCATCCAACCACATCCCTCCTGTCCGGGAAGTTTCAGCTCATTTTGTTTCCAAAACCAGAACAGTCACAGAAGGCCTCTGTAGTGGTCAGTGCAAATTAATTTCTGTCTTCCTTAATGGAATGAGCAGAACTCCCAAGATAAACCTTGACACATTGCCAGTTTTTTTTCTTATCATGTTTGTTGTAAGCATGGTTACCATTATTAGTCATACCATTTATTTTGGCAGCTGAGGTTCAGGGAAAACATAAACATATTTGTAGGGCCATAGAGTCTGTGTTGGCCACAGATTTGCCTGGAGAACTAACCTGTTCATCAAAACAGTAAAAACTGCCAGTCATACTCCCCCTACCATTTTAATTCAGACTAATAGGACCTGAGCCATTCAATTATCTAGCCTAAGAAATTGATAATATTTCTTTTGATCATTTATGTCTACTTGTGGGCCTCCCTTTATAATTGTAATTAGAGGTATAGCTTTCTTTCTGCAAAAATGATTACTGCTCATTTATACCACAAATCCTTTGGATGTAAAGAAGAAGGCCTGCGATTATTTTGAAATAAGGCAATATATTCAATCATGTAGATGAGGAACAAAGTCTAGAGCGTAGGGCATTGAGACAGCTACAGTGTGTACATATACAACAGTCCCTAAGTTATTTTCCAAATGTCTATCTATTACTGACAGCATATTCAGGTTAATTGTGGGAAAAAAAAGTTAGTTCAAATTGAAAAAACAAAATAAAGAAAGAAACATACTTTTCTTCCTGCTGCTCAGTCTCTTGGAAAGTCTGATGGACATGATGAATCCTGCTGAGTGCCTTTACTCGCTGTTTAAAAGGAGTTCTTCTTTCCTGGTCAGCCACATCACCAAAAGTGTAGAGTGTTGACTGGAACCCTGTCATTTAAGATAAGTGGCATTAATACCATTACTGTGACACAACAAGCAGTGCAACACAGTCAAAATCTTCTTTGGCCCTAAGCCACTAACACAACATGTATCTGCAAATGTGAAAACCTCTGTTGTCCTGCTTACAATAGAGACAAAGAATGCATGTGCGCTCAAAGGGCTACTCAGTGTGGAAAGTACGGGGAAGGCTGGTTTTTCTTGACTTTTATCTTCCTGAAAGGCTTCACTGAAGCAAGACTGTCCTCCCTCTTTCATTTTGCTTTTCACTACGATAAAACCTGATCCAAACTCACCATGATATGCTGACATAATGGCCTCCCCTCAGATAGATCAGCAGACTGTCAAGAAGATAAAGTACACCACTGATAGCTCAACGTTGAGGCGCCCACCCTTTTAGTTTCACCATTTTAAAGCTTAAAGCTCAGTTTCTCAGTTAATGCTTAGTTTTGAGTCCTGCTGCTATCTGTGGGCACATATTGTTGAAAAGCAAGAATATTACTACAAGCAACTGGCATAGGGTGGTAAAAATCAGCAAGAATACAACATGTATTGTAAGTTAATGCAGCTTATGGCTATACATGTATATATACGACTTTTACTTCCTCTAGATGGTCAAGTTTGATCGTCTTCTCGGCGCTCTGTAAAATGTAAAATATCTGTAAAATATCAGAAAATAGCTAAAAATGTACCACCAATATGTTTGTTTTTTGTTTGTTTTTTTAAAAATCCTTTTTCGCTGTGTTGGTCGAGTATTAACACCAGACTGCTGCCTGTTTGTGTGAAATATTTGTAGTATTTGTTGTTAAGAGCTGACACGAATCAGTTTTTATGTCAAATATATCACATGGATGCATTTGTGCATTGATTAATTCAGTAGACGTGATTTATTAGGGTCCGAGCACCCAAAAGGGTACGAAGACCCTATTGGAACTGCTCGGATTATTATTAGGGTCCGAGCACTAACGGTGCAAGGACCCTATTGAAACCCTTGTGATTATTATTATTATNATGCTCTGCTGGCTCCCCACTCCTGTCCTGCCAGACACCTCATTACAATCATGATCTTCTTACTTTTAGACACAACTTTTTCTATGTGAGTGCTCCACGTAAGCCTTTCATCAAACCAGACCCCAAGAAATCTGAAAACTTTAAACTGTTCCAGTTGCTGCCCATACAGTTTTAATGAGAGTGGAGTAACTCTATTTCTTCTTGAAAAACAAATCACTTGAGTTTTTGCAACTGATAGTTTAAACCCCCACTGACTTGCCCATCCTTCCACCTCAAGTATAGCGGCTTGTATTTTCCCACTAACATGAGCTATATTACACCCTCTTGCCCATAGAGCCCCGTCACCCGCATACAAAGACTTTCCTATGTTTCTTTCCACCTTAGAAAATATGTCATTGATCATTATATTGAAAAGCAATAGACTACACACACTCCCCTGCGGAGTACCATTCTCTACCTCATATATACTGGAATATTCTGACCCCACTATTATTGCTTGTTTCCACACTGTGGGAAGTTGACCACACTCCCAAACCTCATTAAACAGTCTCAACACTATGTTGAGTGCTTCCTCTGTCATGTGTTCCAGCATTTTGTAACATACACCATCTTTCCCAGGAGTAGTTTGACGAGCACTGGAGATAGCTCTTCTCAGCTCAAACATATCAAAATTCAGGTCTAACAGATCTCCTGACATCTCCAATTTCTCCAATATGTTGGGGTTCCTTATTAAGGTTGTGCATCTCCTCTGCTTGGCCTCCTCTGTGAGATTTTCTGAACTGTGTATCTTCCTAAATGTTAGAGAAAGAAGTTCAGCATTTTCCAAGTTATTTATTGCCATTTTGTCCCCACTACTTAATACTGGTAGTGCATAACTTCTTCTGACCCCACCCATTCTCCTGATCATGCCCCAGATATCTGATAGCTGTACTTCACTGCCAATACTGGTGCAATATTGCCCCCAAAATGTGCATTTTTAAAAAGATGCACAGCAGATATTCGTCAAGGTAATCAATTCTCCGTCAGTGTCCAGTTGTTGAAGCCAAGTCCTGAACAATCAATAACTGTGGGTGGGTAAACT
>NW_007577925.1:452301-479141 GCF_000690725.1 Stegastes partitus
TCATGAACACCTTCACACTGAAATGCTTTACTTAGCAGAGAACATTCTACCAGGTTCTGTGTCCTTCTGAGGAAAACTGTCTTTGGCACTGTGTACAGTCTTTAAATGGTGCTGTCACCTCCACCTACACATACAGACATAGAGGACAGTGTGAAGTCAAATGAACCACATAACTGTTTGGACTAATCGTGGTTTACTGTACTTACAGTTATACAAAGAAGTGTCTTTTATTTTATGTTCACTGCTGGTCTTTGTGTCTCTCCTCGCGCCATTACAGTACTTTTTCAGAAAAAATGTATGATGGCTACTACTGCTCTGCATAACTCAATTTGTGAGTTATCATGAACAGGTTAATATGCATGTTACAATGGAAAAGGTGACCGTATAACGTAATGTGTACTGTAATTCCCAAATAACTCAGTTTAGACTGCAACTGAGGAAAATTATTGGTGCATTCAGCCTTTTCTCCATCGGGGTGCCTAGATATAGGTGCTTAAAATCACAGGGCGTCACACAAAAACCAAAGCACAACAGAAGCTTAGGTATCCTATTATGTACTATATGTTGCTGAAGATATCCTCATTTGATAGAATGCTGTGTGGCTCGTTGGTCTAGGGATATGATTCTCGCTTTGGGTGCGAGAGGTCCCGGGTTCAAATCCCGGACGAGCCCATCATTTGATTATGGCAGTGTCTCTGGACTGTTACCAAGGTATTCTGTCATGTGAAAAAAGAAAATTGCCTTACATACATGTAACTAAGATTGCTCAATTTCCAATGTGCACAGACAGGTAATATGGGCACCCACTATTCAAAGTAGCCCAGTAAAAAAAATGCTGCAGAGTATTTTAGAGAAAAAGTCCTTAGTTATGTTTTCAGTACCAAATAGTCTGTCAGTGTAGCTCATAAATAACAGTCAGGAAACAACTTGGTTAAAGGGAGACACTCTTTCCAGCCGATTTAAATCTGAAACTCTGAACATAAGCTGCTCCCAACCAGGTGAGCTCCACAGCATATGTGAAGATGTAGCCAGGCGAAAAGACAGTTACACCTTTGTGGCTCTGAAGATTCTGGCTTTAAGCTCAGCATATCTTGCTACCCCACTAATCTCGCTTCGTAGTACAGCCCACAGAACTTCATACAGAAGGCTCCTGCTTTGCTGCACTCTGCCAACAGCAGGTTCCACCGAGACTTGAACTCGGATTGCTGGATTCAAAGTCCAGAGTGCTGACCATTACACCATGGAACCTCCTCCACTGTGCTCCACCTGCTGCCTTCTACCACTCTCAACCTGCTGCTCAGCTGGGTCCTTAATGTGTTATGAGTTTACATGTTCTCCCTGTGGCTGTGTAAGTTTTTTGGTAGGTGCTCCAGCTTCCTGGAACAGTCCACAGACATGGAAGGTTGATCAATAATGGTCCATATTGTAGATCCATATCTGACACTGACAGATTTGAGGGGTCTTTGCCTTTTTATTTTTGTCCTTTTGTAGTAAAACACATGACTATATAATACTGGTTTGGATGTAAATCTGTAATAATTATTAGGCCAGTAAGAAAAACAAAAACTACAATGTCATCATCAAATAGTGAATTTTATCTTTGTTCAGTACAAGATAAAAACACAACATACTCAGTTTAAAAGCACCATTAAATTCAGTTTCCATCCTTTCTCTTCCAATCGAACCAGAGAAACACATGATGACAAACATGGTTAACATCTGACTTTGTTAATGTCACCAACTGAAAGCAAACACAGATTAATATGTTGTCACCAATAATACATACTGATTCCCCATCAGAGGTAGAACATGTTACTTTGACAGGTACCCAAAATGTCAACAATGCAGCATTAATAATCAGGAAATGAAAACAACCATTGTCAGCAGGAACTGAACCATCACAGAGAAACTCTAACATTTAGTCAAAGCTCCAGCAGGTAAATGAAAGTTAAAAACCTGCTGAAGATGGACATTATAATCATTGTTACTGGTATTACAACTCCACACAACATTCTCAAATGTCCACTTCAGCTTGTTTGGTCCATGGTAGAAATCAGTCATAACATGAGCTTGGTGCTGTTCACAGATTTAGACAGTTATTATCTAGACATCATTGCAGGAACCTTTACTTGTTCTCATGAACACCTTCACACTGAAATGCTTTACTTAGCAGAGAACATTCTACCAGGTTCTGTGTCCTTTTGTATTACACAATACAATTTGTTAGAACACCACATATGGACAAAGAGGCTTTGTTAGAATCAGTTTGTGGTGGGTTATTTCTGTCTTTATTATAATTCTTCAAACAAGAAACTTAATACTGGAGATGCCGGGGATTGAACCCGGGGCCTCATACATGCAAAGCATGCGCTCTACCACTGAGCTACATCCCCTGCAAACAGCAAAACCACAGTAAAGAAAATCAGCCAATCGTGCATTATAATCACAAAGTGGTATGTCAGAGTTGGATGCATAATGCATGAAACAACACATACATTGTGAGGGCAGCTGGTCAGCTGGATCCTTTATGTGTGGAGTTTACACTATGGCTGCATAGACTTTTTGGTAGGTGCTCTGGCTTCCTGGAACAGCCTAGAGACAGACGGTAGGCTAACTGGTGATTCTGTTGGACTTGCACACTGCCTGATAATACCTGGTCCTTGGAACCTTGACCTCAGTGTGGTGCGTCCCCTTTACCTTGATGACTGTCTGTGTGTCTCCTGGTTTTGCACACAACATCTGCCTATCTCACAGCGATGATGGTACAATGGTGAGCATAGCTGCCTTCCAAGCAGTTGACCTGTGTTTGATTCCCGGCCATCGTATTCCCCTGACTGTGCCCTCTGGCTGCACACAGAGTTGTCCTCACTTGCACTGTGTTTGGCAGTGCTGCGAGCCTGCTGTTGCCAGTGCACAGTATGAGTTTACACAGTTACAGTGCATCATCCCACAATGAACAGTGTCAGTAATAATTTAATCACTTTTATGCACACATTCACAAGCAGCAGTATCTATAGCTACACAGTGTTTTGTTTTCTCACAAGCAGCAATTCAATTCTAAAGGTTGAGCTTTGTGTCTTGAAGATCTAAGCTGATAGACATGCCATAGTCTGAACTTGGGGCCTTATAAGCGTGAGCTGGATCTCCCAGCGAAAATCAATCTGTGGGTATAACTGGCAGGACTACTCTATTTCAAATGTGACTTTTCTGACATGGTTGGAAGGTCGTACATCTCCTCTTAACTAAGGACTTGTTTAGCAGCATGAAAGAGAAGGTGGACAATGAAAAGATTAAGAGGATCAATGTTTGGTGACTCACATGATATTCCAATTTGTTTGTAATGAGAACTTCACTAAAACATCACCATCTCTCCTTTCATTTCATCGGTTCTCGGCAGACCCCCATTGGATTTCTTGTCCATTTCTAGTTCTAGTTCTCCTGAGGCACACGTCTTCGGCCACTTGGACCTCTCGTCAACTGCTACTGGATGTTAAGGTTGGTTGGTTGCCACGGCAGGGCAAAACATGTCTACGGCCTTTGATCTCTACAGCTTCCACATTGCCCTGCTGTGTGTCTCCAGGTTAGGCGTGCTTTCGTTGTTGTCCATATCGTCTAAACATCTACTGTAAGAAGTTGGATTGGAACCCACGCCGCCATGGGAGACTGCAACCTGAACGCAACGCCTTAGACCGCTCGGACATCCTGACTTCGAAGGGACAGGTTCAACATAATGTTTGATAGAGTTAGAGATCAGAAATGACATTTTTCAATACATTTTGTTTTCAATAAGTAATCCTAACAAGATCTTATTACTCTGAAAAGGGTCCGACTGATTTTTAGGACTGAATGACTTTACTCACTTTGGGCACCTTTCAGTATCCTCACTGCCATTGTGTATATTTTACTGAAAAAGACTTAGAGTATCCCAGTACACAGTACGTCAAATGTGCATTATGAATACAAAGTGGTTTGTTCCAGTTGGGTGCATACTGCATGAAACAATACGTACATTGTGAGGGCAGTTGTTGTATGTACAGTACTAAGAAGAAGAACAACATTATTATTTCTGTTGATTGGGGAAGAGTGACAATAACCAGAACCCTGTTGCGCAGGTTCCACCGAGATTTGAACTCAGATCGCTGGATTCAGAGTCCAGAGTGCTAACCCTTACACCATGGAACCACATGTTATCACAGTGGTGTGGCTGTAAGTAACAGTCCATGGAGCCAAAAGCGCTTTTAACAGCTTTCAAGAAACACTTCCTTTCATTGTGGGTTCTTTTGAAACAACAGTGACCTCTGCTGCTTCAACAGCGACATCAGAAAGTGCTTAACTTCCCAAAATGTTTCAAGCCAGCTCTGGAAAAGCTTACAGCACCAGGTATTCCCAGGCAGTCTCCCATCCAAGTAGTAACTGGGCCCAACCGCACTTAGCTTCCAAGATTTTTTATTTATTTTTTAAAATCTTATGTTATCAAAAAATACATGTTTTCAATTTTTTTTAGCTTCCGAGATCAGACGGGATGGGGCGTTGTCACAGTGGTGTGGCCGTAATTAACAGTCCATGGAGCCAACAGCGCTTTTAATGGCTTTCAAGAAACACTTCCTTTCATTGTCGGTTCTTTTGAAACAACAGTGACATCAGAAAGTGTTTAACTTCCCAAAATGTTTCGAGCCAACTCTGGAAAAGCTTGCAGTGTTTGAAGTCAATCTGTGTTTTTTTTTTTTTTTTTTTTTCCTTTATTTAACCAGGTAGGTTAATTGAGAACAGGTTCTCATTTACAATAACGACCTGGCCAAGAGGCAGCACAGAGCAGAAAATACNCTCTTCAGTGGAGGAGGTGAGGGGGGGAATCCGGGAACTCCAGGGAGGTGTCCAGTGCAGGGAAATCCGTGCTCTAGGGGAGAGGTGCTCGATGTGTGGAAAACCTGTGAAAACATCCGGAGTGCTGAGGCTGGTGGCGGGGTCGTAGTGGCTGGGCTGGAGACAGCGACAGGCGGTGGAGGCTCTGGGGTGGTGAAGGAAACAAGAGGCTCGGATTAACAACAGAACAAACAACAACTCGAAATCTAGAGAACAACAGTTTCTTTGGCCGATCTACCACTCGTAGCAGAGTAAATCATCTGCCGCTGTAGTGCAGCGCTGATTGTAACTGGAGCCAGGTGCGGTGAATCAACGAGCGAGTCCTCCTCAGCATAGCTCCGCTCAGCCTGAAAACACATGCACAGCACAAACAACAGGAAACCTCGCAGTAAACTGCCACACACTAACAGAACCCCAACAGTGCCAAGACTGTAGCTGCCCTTGGCATCAATAACACAGAGGTAGAGTTGGACTGGTGCTCAATCTCGTCTTTGTTTCACCTACACACTGTGAAATTAAAACATACAAACAATTGAATTTATTATAACAAAGTTAAAATGGGATCAAACGAGCAGAGCATTTAAATTAAAATTTTGCATTCCACTTAAATCATTATACGAAGTATGAATGGTCAGTAAAAACATAGCAAACAATTACCTCACTTCGCCTGCCAAAGGTGCAAATCTTTGATGGGCGACAGGTATGCCTCCGTTTGTTCACTTCTTGTGATCAAGTACAGATACAATCAATGATCAAATACAAATGCAATCAATGCGCATAAAAGCAAAAAAACCTAAAATACAAACAAACAACAGAATTAAACTCATAAAAAGGTTATTTGTTGCCACATACCATCTGAAAATTTCCACACGCACACAACGAACTCCTGGCTTCAATCAATGAAAGTTGCCGTGTGACGACACAGCAGGCCTTTATGCCAGTTCCAGTGCGTGTTGCTCAACCCCGGAACTTGAATACAAAAACAACAAAGAAAAACTGGTTTAGATTGGCCCATACTTGGCACAGGGTAATGTTAATCGCTTTCAAGAAGAAGCACTAATTTTTTAACAGGCCTTTCAATATTTGAGGGTTTGGAAGGTTTCTCCATTTTTGATGCAGTCTTTCGATCACCAAACCTGCAGCTTGACCCGACGAACTAACTCATCACAACCTGCTGTCGCTTCAGCCATTCTCCCTAAACACCACTCATTTCTTGGGAGTATGTCCTCTTTGATAAAAACAATGTCATTTACTTTCAAGTTGGGCTTAGGAACAAGCCACTTCTGCCTCAAAGAAATGTTCAGGAGATACTCCTTCCTCCATCTGCTCCAGAACTGCTCTGTTAGGTACTGTACTCTGCGCCATCTTTTTGTAGCATACATGTCCTGCTTGACAAAGTTGCCAGGAGGTGGTAGGGCAATCTTGGACTTCATCAATAATAAATGATTTGGAGTTAATGGCTCGAGTGATGTTGGATCATTAATGGTATTAACATTCAAAGGGCAACTGTTAACAATGGCCATTGCTTCATAGAAAAGCATTCTGCGAGAAGCACCATCTAGTCCTCTTGGACACTGAGAAATTGTTACACTGAGAACATTACGGATGGTGTGGATCTGTCGTTCCCAAACCCCACCTGTATGACTTGCTGAAGGTGCATTGTAAACAAGCTCACACTGCCTTTCTGCCAGAAAAGTCTCAGTTGCACCAATTTCAGATTGCTTCAGTCCCTCTTTGAATTCATTGCTGGCTCCAATGAAGTTTGTACCTTGATTGCAGTGCAGTTGAGACACTTCTCCTCTAAGAGCAATGCAACACCTTAAGGCATTAATAAAAGCATCCGAAGACAAATCATTCAACATTTCGACATGTACTGCTCGAGAAGAGAGGCATGTAAAGATTAGTCCACATCATTTGATCTTTTTGCGACCATTTTTGACAACAAATGGACCAAAACAATCCAGTCCACAGAATTTCAATGGGACTGAAGCTTCACAGCGTTCATCAGGGAGTTCTGACGTGTTTTGCTGCTCTGCTGGCCTTCTCTGCCTACGACACTGCACACACTTGTGTATTAATCTTGCACACACTTGTGTATTAATCTTGCAACTGTTTTGCTTCCCCCAATTACCCAAAAACCATTTGTTCTGAGCTCCATCAATGTTTGATTTCTGCCTTGGTGGCAGATTTGCTTGTGGTAGTAAGACAGAATCAAATTAGTGATGTAGTTATCTTTTGGTAGCTCTTAAGTGAGAGTTAAACCTTTGAGTTGGCCGGACCTTTGAATGTTACTGACTGTGGCCTTTTGAAGACCTTTGAGTGCCTCAGGAAAAGCTTGCTGCTGTGTGAGCTGTACAACTATCATAGCAGCCTTCATGCGCTCTTCTGGTGTCACCAATTCAACATGTTTTAATTTTGATCCAAGTCTTTTTATTCTTGTAATCACATTGACCAACATGGTCCAAGAGGAAAACCTCTACAGTTGACGGAGAATGTCTGCTTGTGGACTAACCTTTGTTGCAGACACATTAACTGATTTAACCTCTGGGTCACCAACTAAAAGCTCAATGGAGGTTTTTTGAGTTGGAAGCACTTCTTGCTCCCAAAGAAATTTAGGCGCTGACAACCAGTTGGTTGTGGAGATGTTTCCAGCACTAAGACCTCTGGACGCATGGTCAGCAGGATTTTGCAACGTCTCAACATAATGCCAATTCTTTGGATCTGTGGGTTCTCTGATTAGCTGAACTCTATTTGCAACAGAAACATGAAATCTCCTTGCTTCATTGTTAATGTAAGCCAACACAACCTGCGAGTCAGTCCAAAAGTATTCCCTGTCAATTTTCATCTTTAACTCTGATTTTAACATTATGCTTATCTTCGCTGACGTCACTGCTGCTGAAAGCTCTAATCTTGGGATGCTTGAGATCTTAGTGGGAGCAACCCTTGCTTTGGCCATGACGAGACTGCAATGGATTTCATCTTTATCATTATTGTATCTAAGGTAAGAGCATAAACCCAAGTGGATCATACAGGGAAGCTACAACAGACAGGATACCATGTCTGATTGGGAAATGGTCTTTTACGCTGATGTCAAAACTAAATGAGTCATTAAGCATTGACCACTGAATGCCAAGTATATGACCTGGTGTTACCTCTGGGTTCAGCTTGAGTGGGTCTGTGGTTAACGACCTCTCTGCTGGAGCGACACAAAGGAGAATGTCTTCGCAGTTTGAATTAAACTTATGCAATCTTAGGCCTGCATGCTTACACAGTTTCTGAGCTTCAACAATCAATTCTTGTGCCTCTTTGACTGTCGCAACACTGGTTAAACCATCATCCACATAAAAATTGCTCTCCATAAAGGCTGCTGCAGCAGGATGCTCATCTTTGTGCTGCTGGGCAAGGTACTTTAACCCAAAGTTCGCACAGCCAGGTGAGGAGGTAGCACCAAACAGATGAACCGTCATCCTTTACTCCTTTGGCTCTGTATCTAGCTTTCCATCCTCCCACCAAAGGAACCTTAAGTAGTTTCAAACTTCAGGTGTGACATGGAATTGATTAAACATTTTCTCTATGTCACAAATCACAGCCATCTGTTCCTTTGTAAAACAACACAAAACTCCGACCAATTAATTAATTAAGTCAGGACCCGTAAATAGGAAGTCATTTAATGAGATGCCATTGAACCTTGCAGAACAATCAAAAACTAATCTTAATTTTTTTGGCTTCCCCGGGTGGTACACTCCATGATGAGGGCTGTACCAAATGGTCTCACCTTCTGAAGCTACATCGGCTAGCTCTGCATCACCTTTACTGATGACTTCCCCCATGAAAGTGCGATACAGTTCATGGTATTGTTTATTCACAGTTAACTTTCGTTTGAGGTGTTGTAGTCTAACAGTAGCAAGCCTCTTGTTGTTGGGTAATGAGGGTGGATCACCATCTTTAAAGGGAAGTGGCATTTGAGAGTGTCCATCTTCATTCTGCCTTATATTGTTATGCAGAAACTGTATGAAACGGACGTTTGAGCTTTCAGGCAGAGTGAGGGAAAACTTACCGAAGCACTTGTGCTGAAAGATTTTGCTCCTTTAGAAGTCCTCTCCTTAGCTGTTTTCATTGTCATTAAAGAGGAGGTGACAGGATTACAAGCAATTCGAGCTCTCAATTCGGCCTCCAACTGAAGGTGGTTCCAATGGTTCCGATGCAGGCTTGGCTTCTTGCAGGACGAAGCCCATTAATGAGGTGCATCGGCGAGAAGGAACGCTTCAACGAAGGAGCAGCAGCTGGGTTGCTGATGATGAGGAGAGACCACAGGAGCCGGATTCACTTCAAGGGGGAGAAGGTATCCTCAGCGCCGAGTTTCACTGTAGCTGCCCTCGGCATCAGTAACACAGCGGTAGAGTTCGAACGGTGCTCAATCGTGTCTTTATTTCACCTGTACACCGTGAAACTAAAACATACAAACAATTTAGTTTATTATAACAAAGTTAAAATGGGATCAAACGAGTAGAGCATGTAAATTACAATTTTCCATTCTACTTAAATCATTATACGAAGTATGAATGGTCAGTAAAAACATAGCAAACAATTACCTCGCTTCGCCTGCCAAAGGTGCAAATCTTTGATGGGCGACCGGTATGCCTCCGTTTGTTCACTTCTTGTGATCAATTACAGATACAATCAATGATCAAATACAAATGCAATCAGCACATAAAAGCAAAAAAAAAAAAAATAAAAAAAAAATTAAACCCATAAAAAGGTTATTTGTTGCCACATACTGTCTGAAACTTTCCACACGCACACAACGAATTCCTGGCTTCAGTCGATGAAAGGTGCCGTGTGAGTCAGGATAACCTAAGATGNACAGAGT
Organism: Stegastes partitus; assembly: GCF_000690725.1. Classification (NCBI taxonomy): domain Eukaryota; kingdom Metazoa; phylum Chordata; class Actinopteri; family Pomacentridae; genus Stegastes; species Stegastes partitus. The sequence goes on from NW_007577925.1 coordinate 462,035, forward strand.
GCAGTGGTGAGTCATGAAGGGGGCACCAGTGACAAAACGGATGGCAGTGTGGTAGATGGTGTCCAGTTTATGGAGGAGGGATTTGGATGTGGATCTATAAAGTATGTCATCGTAGTCAAAAATCGGAAGTACTGTCATTTTGACCAGGAGGTGTTTAGCGGAGTGTGTGTGAGGGAATTCACAGGAGACACTGCATTGCAAAATTGTTCCTTTCAGCGTCCAAAAGCTGTTTTGAGGCATGAAAAACAGCAAAGTTGTACTTTTTGCACCTTCATGCTTTCAAACATATTTCTGCTTCAGAATGTATTCTGGTATGATAAATATGAAGGCTGTTATGACCTGGCTCAAGACGGCCGCAGCAAAAGGAGAGACACACCAAATTTCAAAAATTAAAGATTGTCTTTATTCCCTTAAATTATATCAAATTAAAAACCAAACCAATATGGGATTGTGAGAATACATAGTCAGTGGTGTGTGTGCGTGATGTGTGCATGAATTATGTTTGTGCAAGTGTTGTAATTGCAAACGTCCTAAACCAGGGGTGCCCAATCCTGGTCCGAGAGCCCCTATCCAGCATGTTTCAGATGCTTCCCTCTTCCAACACACCTGATTCAAATGATCAGCTCATCATCAAGCCCTGCAGAAGCCTGACAACGATCCTGATCATGTGAGTCAGGTGTGTTGGAAGAAGGAAACATCTAAAACATGCTGGATAGGGGCTATCGAGGACCAGGATTGGGCACCCCTGTCCTAAACAAAGAAAACTAACCCACAACCAGACCGATGCAATACCTGCGGAGGGAAGCAGAGTAGAGAAAGATAAGACTGCAGTCAGTGCTAAGTAACCCAGGAACACACTGGGTGTCACAGGTGCTCCTGATTACCTCAAACAGCCACTCACAGAACCAATAGCCAAACTAGAACCACCCACAAGATACAAGATGACCTCAGGGGTCATCATAAGGCAAACAGTGTTTGAAGTCACTCTGTGTGATAAGACACTAGGCCAACACATACAAAGCAGGAACATGGAGTCCTTTATTTGTTAGAAACCTATACCACTACTCATCAAGAAACAATGAGGTTGGGCAACACTGACTCTCTACAATGAGTCTGTCCTCCAGTATAACCTTACTGTGTTTAAACAACCTGTTTATTATGATGTGTACAGTTGTTTTGCAACATCAAGAACTTTTCTTCAAATGTTATTTTGTTTAAGTTACATGTTGGAGCAATCCAGAAGATGAAGTCATAGAGAAAAGGCCTTTGCTGGGAAAGCAACTGACTTTTAGCATAGCAGGACAACCGTTCATGTACAATTTCAGAAAAAAGATGAGGTTAATTTAACCAAAAGCATATTTGGTACTGTAACAGTGTATTTTCATTTAACGTTTCTAACCCTTATGAGGACTAAATTGTTTTTGTGCACAACCAAATCGTTTTTTTAAAACTAGGCAAGCCATACCATGCAATGGTGAAAACTGCCTCCATTTATTGATTTGCAAAAAAGAATCACAAAATTCACAATGTTAAATTATGAACACCTAACATGAACAGGACGGGGGAAAAAAATCCTCATCATAACTCAAGCTCTACAAACCTTTACAGTACCTCTCATGCTCTTTCAAATCCTGGGGAATTGCGTCTGGCAAAATCCATGTCATGTTTGAAAGCAGTGTATGACGCATATAATGGAACGCAAAGAATGAACTCAAGGCTTGGCTTTGGAGAGAAACCCAGAGCTTGAATGCTGTCACATCCAGTGAAGAAAACAAGTATATCTTCCAGAGAGACACCCTTTTCAACTGTCAGATATAAAAAGAGAAAAAGTCAATTAGTTTAACTTTAATTAATTTAAGTTCAACTTTGTCTATTGGTATTTTAAAATATTAATTAATTATACCAGTGGACACTGAAAGTGTTGTTGGAAAGGTAAACTAAACTGCCTCTCCAAATTTCCTTAAACCTGCACTATTTTTCATTTGTTGAAATGGCACTGTAATTTGAAGAAGTTTCTTAATGCTACTGACAATGCTAACCATTATGCCCAGGAAAAATATGAAAATTATGAAAACATGCAATTTCCTATTGTTAACGAACATGATTAAAAAAAACCTTGAATCTACACTAAAATTAAAAATTTGATTAAATAGTGCTTTCAGGCCCATGCCCCATTCTTCTACCAAGTTTCATTGAAATCTGTGTTTTCTGTGTAATCCTGCTAACAAGTAAACAGATGCAGTTGATGACATAACCTTCTTTGTGTTGAAAATAAACTGTTATGTAGTAATTCCAATTAGAACACTTTAATTTTTGCTCTTGTACCTCTATGATGCACCTTAAAACTACTAATTTAGCAAAGCTTGCGTTCAGCATCCTTAAGAAAAAAGTCTAAAAGTCATAGTCCGGCACTCTTCCTGGAATGTGTGACTTCCTCTTTCAGAGTGAATGATCTGGAAGAGACTCTCCATATCAGTCGCTGTTAAAACCTTTCCACCATTGACAAAAAGGCACTTCATCTGTAGAGAGTTTCTCTGGAGTGCATTTAGGACACCTAGAGATGTTAAGCCATCTCTGAACCTAGTAGAAAAGAAAATAGTTTATCCACTTTGTTTAATTTAGAGGGGTTCCACAATTCTAGACACTGATTCACTTGCAATGATGCTAAGACAAAAAAAATAAAATAAAAATAATTTAAAAAAAAAATCAACATCTGTATTTCAGCATTGTATATGCAATCCTTGCATCAGCTTTGTTTCCTTATCTTTAAAAACAACAAAAAAACACAAAAAAAAACAATAATTTTACCACAACTAAACTAGTCTTTGCCTTTTTTCTGCTCAGGTATAAGTACTGCATGTGCTAAGACATACACATACCTTTCAAAAGGTGCTTGGGTCCTCTGGAGAACGTACCAGTGAGCCAAGTCCAAAGCAGTCTCTTGTTTGTTTTTCAGTGCCATGCAAACGTTGTGGCCAGCTCATAGACTGTATAAAAGATGGACGTCGCAACCGGCCCTGAAAAATGAAGCCAACCTGGAAGTGTCAAAAACCTGCAATATCACTACGTCCGCTAGCTGCTGGCTCCAAAAAGCCCTGGCTCCCATAGACTTGAATTGGAAAAGAAGTGATCACAGATCACGAAATACTGCATTCCTACAGCTCAGGATTTTTTTCTTATTAGTTTTCATAGTCAAATCCAGAGATCAGGTGGCCAATCTGAAAATAAATCAATACTGAATATTTTTTAAAATATTACCAAAATTTTGCAGGGCAAGGGGGTGTGGCTGGCTTGATTGACAGTCGGCAGCAACGATGCAGACGAAGCGAGCAGAAGGCGGCAAATGTGGGCGGGCAGAGAGGGCCCGCCTCTCAATCCGTCTGACCAATCGCTGCTCCCATGGTTCCGCCCCCGCCCCCCCCAAACGATTTTTGCGTGACTGGCTCCAAAAATCCAAGATGTCAACCAGGAAGTAGCAAAACCCTGGCTTCATTTTCTCAGTGCAGAAACCAACAGGTGACGTCACGGTAGCTACGTCCATCTTTTATACAGTCTATGGGCCAGTACAAAGCAGTACATTGTCACATCAGGGAGAGGTGGAAAAGCAAACCATTTCAGTAGAGGTTGTGTTTGGAATATATATGGTGTGAAATGCTAGGGATGTGGATATTTGGAGCTTTGTAGCTGTGCTTCATCTTATTATTGTAATGTATTTACAATACGATCTGCATATTATCTGTATAGGCAGATAAAGAACCACTTTACGAACCTTTAATTTGAAAGTATAGCCTGCGTAAAATATAGACGATCTCCTAGAGCAGGAGTCGGCAACCTTAAACACTCAAAGAGCCATTTGGACCCGTTTCCCACAAAAAAGACAGTACCGGGAGCCATAGAACCCTTTTGACATCTAAAATGAAGATAACACTGCATATATGTTTTTTACGTTAATGCTATGTATTAAAAAAAACTATAGTGTGTTGCATTTATAAAATCCATGAACTGCTACAAAGGAAACAAAATTTTACTTCTGGACAAAAACATTTTGAACTAAAAAACAACAGCAACAAAAAAAACACTGGGTTGAAGGTTACTTTCAAATAAAATACTCAACGTCTGTTTGAGTCCTCTTTGTATATATGAAATAAAAAGCCGATCTTAAACTATCCACCTGCAGCAAAGTAAACATGCCGTCTGGTTGTCCTGCTGACTGCAGCTGGGACTGCTGACCAGACTCCTGACTCCCTGTGAGCGCTTTGAGACAGAAGAAGCTGCTCACTGAGGACAGTAACTGCAGAATGATGAGTGTTTTCACGTCAGAGTCTCCAAAACACTAGAAAAGTCTCCAGTAAAAGTGGCTAGATTTGTCGCTCGTCGCTTTTGACAATAAAAAAAGTCGCCAAGAGGATTTGGAAAGTTGCCAGATTTAGCAAGAACGTCATGAAGTTGGCAACACTGCGTGTGCCGCGGGGGTCGCACATCGGCGGTCATGACGCATTTGAGTGACAAAAAAATTAAACACGTTTTATTTTAATGGTTCAATTCACAAAAATCTTCAAATTTAGAACTACATTTTTAAACTTAACGAGCTAAAATAAAATACATTTAAATTAAAATACTCATTTATTTTTCAAAGCCACAAGGAGCCGCAGCAGAAGTATGAAAGAGCTGCATGCTGCTCTGCAGCTTCGGGTTGCCGACCTCTGTCCTAGAGGCTAATCTTCTACTAACCTCTCACTTTCACTGGAATCTAAAGACCCTGAAATGGCTTCCTGGGGATCAGGATCATCAGAGAGATATTCTTCCTCAAAAAGGCCAAGGTATGTACTATAGAAAATGACAAACCTTTTACAACAGACAGAGCTAACGTACAAATACACAATCCTGGCATAGTTGTATTGCCACTAACAACTTCCTTCATGTTTCATAACTCCAGTGGTCATGAATAAGCAGTGCATTATTTCACTGTTTACAAATTAAGGGTCAAAAGGTCAAAAGAACCTCTCCCTTGCCAGACAGATCACTTTGTCTGCACCCACATGTCCCATGTCACCGTGCAAGCTCTTGAGCACCATTGGCTTTAGTTCTGAAGGGAGAACCAGCTGTTTCCTCTGGCTAACATGCCTGTACAGAATTCCTTTGTCTCGTTTTAGTTTGTTCCATTCGTGGACTAGTCTCTTGGTCTCACGTGACATTTGTCTTTTGTCTTTGTCACTTGGTCTCCATTCTCTCTTTTTATTGTTTTATGGCCTCGCTGATTACAGGGTCATTTGGTTGTGCACTTTGGATGTCCTGTGGAGTGAAAACTGGCCTAGTACCAGCAACCCATGGCACATCGTCTCTCTCCACCAACTTGTTCCCTTGCCAGACAGCTGCCACCATATCTGTGGACACAGTTTCTGTGTACTCGCCAATATGATCCTGTAACTGGAGGGGATAACGTGACAGGTTATTGGCATCAGTGTTCACCCTCCCTGGCCTGTACTTAATGTCAAAACAAAAATCAGACAATTCACCGACCCAGCGATGACTCACTGCATTGAGTTTTGCTGTGCTTAATACATAAATCAGTGGATTATTGTCAGTGTACACTGTGAATGTAGGGCCATAGTAAAGACAGTCTCTGAATTTCTCACACATCTCCCACTTCAGATTGAGAAACTCTAACTTGCCAGAGTGTAAGTGATAACTTTTCTCTGCTGCCGTAAGTGCCCTGTAGCCATATAGTAAGGGCATTTTATGAGCTTTTTCACAAATCTGGCAACTAAATCGTTACCAAACAACTTCTTCACCAATATGTTTGTAAAGGTGTGTAATANGTTGTAACTTAAGTACCCTAATAAAGCTTTTACTTCCTCAACTGTTTTGGGCTCTCTCTCTCTCTCTTAACTGCACCACTACCTCGAAGTCCTTGGGATCTATTTGGATGCCTTCCTTTGAAACAACACGACCTATGTACCTCACTCACTGTTTGAAAAGTTCACATTTCTTTGTCTGTAATTTGATGCCATGTTCTCTCATTTGGCTACACACTTCATGTAATACTTGTATGTGACCATCAAGGGTTGTCCAATAACACAGCACGTCATCTAAGTATGGGAAACAACACTCATCCCTTAGGCCGTCCAACACCTCCTCCATACATCTTTGAAATGCTGTGGGGGCATTCGTGAGGACAAATGGAAGTCGCACCCATTCATACAAGCCCAATGGAGTGTTGAATGCAGTGACATGTTGTGATCCCTCATCCACAAAGCCCTGATGGTAAGCACACCCTTGGTTGAGTATGGAAAACCATGCGTAGCCTCCAAGGTTACCCATTAGGTGTTGGACATGTGGCAATGGATGTCGGTCGGATATGGTTTTCCGATTGAGTTCTCTGAAATCCATGCACAAGCGTAAGCTGCCATCTTTTTTTTGTAAACAGACTACAGGAGACGAGTACAGTGATTTGGATGCCTTGATCCAGCCTTGAATCAGCAGGTTCTGTACATATTCCTGCATCTCCCTGTATAATGGTTTTAGGATGGCATTGTAACGCTTTTGTACAGGTGTCCGGTCCTTCAGACCAATTTTGAGTTTCAGACTTTGGATACAGCCAATATATCATCTCCTTTGGCAAAGATATCAGAGTCCTCGTACAAAATCTTCCTTACTGCTTGCTACTCATTTTCCTCCAAGTGTGACAAGTGTTACCGGCCTGAGCCTGCTCCTTTAAGCGCAATGGCTTATGGGAAATGTAGGAGGAAAAGAGAGAGCGCAGTGTGGGTATGTCCCGCTCGATACTCATGTTGTATTCTTCACCGTGTCTGTGAGAAGCAAATAAAATGGTTCTGGTTCGCTAGATTAATCGTCTCCCGTACAGTCTGTTTGACGGCGACCCGGGTGGCTTGTTACCGGCATAAACGAGTCAACACAGTAGTGCCGCGTACCACGGTATGTGCCACGGAGCTGAAAGAGGTAACACAAGTCACCTGGTGGGTGCCATTTCTTACTGACTGGGATGTTTGGTTTGTTCTTTACCTGTTGACTTTGTTTTCCACACCTAACTGAGCAGAGCAGGCTTCGGTCTTTGAGGGCGGTGTGACTGGTGTTTCATTTTGCCGAGGGCAGATGACAGGTTTCATGTCTGCAATTTCCTGAAGAGTGCCCAGTACTGTTCTCCCTGAGAGAAAAATGTCATGTTTGGTCACATTCTGTATAGGAATCTTAACAACTTTGGATGACCCCTGAGGAACATCCACTAGAGCAGGGAACAACTCTAACCCTTCCGGGCAGTTATTACATATAGATATACATACATATATATATCGGCTCATATAGCAATGTCCCTCCCTCTGGCCAGGCTCTAACTCTGCACCGAACTTCATCTATTTTATGATAAGCCCTTTTTTTCCTACCTTGACATCACAAATGGGAGATTCTTCCTCTCACACAGCTATACTGAGGGTGGACACAATGGTTTTGGCTGTATCTTCACTAACATTTAAAGGTTCCTTTAACAGTGGACTGATATCCACATCATTGGTCTGCTCGTTCCCCTTGATGATCTCTGCAATAACATTTGACCCCAACAGTGGAAAACTGATGCAACTTGTTCCAACTAGCATAGGTACCTGCACTGCTACAGTTCCATGATTCATGCTCACGAACTGTATCGTTACAGCTATCTGCCACTACCGTGAGCTGCAGAGACCTCCAATGGGCTGTATGTGAGAAAACTCTTGAGAGGTTGGATCCTGATATTTGGTAACTCCTTTTCAACCCAGTCCTTTCCCACAATCGTTACCTGAGCCCCAGAGTCAAAAAGCATCTGCACTGGAACCCCATTGATGGCGCAGGAAACCATGCACCTTTTGCCAATGAGTTGGGCAACACGTTTTTTTCCCTGTTTTCTGCTGAGTATTTGCTGTCACATGTTTCTCTATTTGAAGAGAGCCAGCTGTCACAGGGGGCGTTGTAGTTACTTCAGTCACTGGCTGCCCCTCTCCAGCGACTGCACTCCGATCCTGCCCCGTGGTCTCTTCAGGCAGCCAACAGCTCGATGTCCCTCCTGCCCACAGCAGAAACAGTGGGAGCATGACATATATCCCAGTTGCACACAATGAGAACAAGGGCCTTTGGTATCAGTCCTCCCTGTTTGGGGACTGGTGTGGGGCTGCTGAGTATCTCTGAGAGTCTCACTGTTTAATTTTGTGGTCAGTTTAGTCAACTGTTTTGTCAGTGAAGACACCTGTGTAGTCAGTTCCATAATAGCAGTCTGATTAGCCTGTATATTACGGCTAACATCAGTCAGTTTCACTTGATCAACTGGTCGGCTGTTGCCTTCCTGAGCTGAGCTAACAGTCACCAATCTGGATTTAGTCACAGCACCGAAGCGTTTGAGTCTGTCCGCCTCCTCATTGGCTGACTTAGTAACTTTGTCCAACAAGTAATCATCAGTCACATTCAAGTCTTTGAGGTAAGGTTTAGGATCATTCCTAATGTGACTGCTTTTTTCAGCTAAACCTTGATGAAGTGTATGGAGGAATGTACCTTGGACCAGTCTTTTCTCATAACTGAATTCAGTGTTACTTTGTTGTGAGGCTGACAGAACACGCTGTTTGAGACCTATGATCCTATACATGAATTGTTGTGGGGTCTCCTTATCCTGCTGTTTAGCATTACTCAAATTATGAAATAGTTCTGCGCTACTCTTTCCAATGATGTGAGACCTACGAAATCATTTTAGCTCATCCACAGTGAGATCATCTTTGTTGGTTCGCATTTCTCTGAAATAATCTGGTTTGGTTACCTTTATGCAATCCTTCTCAAAGAGTGGGGCGCTCCTCCCCCAGGGGGCGTGGTGCGATGCCAGGGGGGGGCACATCTGACCCCAGGGCAGTGTTCATTTTGTCAATGAAAACTTAAGAAGCCCTGACAACAAAAATTAAAACGAAATCTCTGTTCATTATCAATTGACAAGTAAAGACATGACGACAAAGATTATGCTGGCCTGCCGGACAATCTGGATTCTGCTAAAAATGCTATTAATAGAAAATTTTTCAACTTGGGCAATTTTGTGTAGAATGCACTTTCCACTGTTTTTCAACAAATGTTTGGTTGCTCACCTGTCAGAGGAGCTGCACTGCAGACACCTGGTAGCATCTACCGGAGCAGCATGTGACCTGCTCCAGCCTAGACCTCTGCTGGCCTTTGCTAGGCCTGGCCTTCCACCTGCTACAGCCTGAACTTCTGCTGGCTTTGGCTTGGCCTGGCCTTCCACCTGCTTCACCCAGGACCTCTGCTAGCTTTGTCTGGGCTTGGCCTTCCACCTGCCTCAGTCTGGACCTCTGTTAGCTTCAGCCTGGCCTGGCCTGGCCCTCCACTTGCTACAGCCTGGACCTCCACTAGCTTCAGCCTGTTTTGGCCTGGCCCTCCACCTGCTACAGCCTGAACCTGGATCTGGGACATTCACTACCTCACTACCTCCAGGTGGCTTTTGTGCTGTTTATTGGTACAGACATGCATTTCCTCATAAAACCTCTTTTGGTTTTCAAGCCATTTCTGTTTGTCTCTCTGCTACTTGCACAGACCCAGGTTCTTGAGCCTGCCAGTAACGTTTTACCTGCGGCTGTTATCGTGTCCTATGGAGGCGGCACATTGAATTTTAATCTACCCTTCAGAGACAGCTCATCCTACTGGATCACTAAAACTGTTGGTCTCCCTCCCTCTCACACAGTTCATCTCGCTCTGTGTCATTCACTTATGTTGCTGCAGCAGCTGCTTGACTCTCATTCTATGCTTTTGGTAAAATCTTCTGTGAATTATAATCATCAGCATTGTTTTCGGAAGGTTTTCAGGCGCATATTGATCATTCTTATGTTAACTATTTCTGGTAATGTTCACCCAAATCCTGGGCCTGCTTGAGATAACCCCACCCCTTCTCAATTGTCATTTAGTGATTTCTGTGTTCGTAAATGTTTAGGCTTTTTACATGTAAACATCTGTAGTCTGCTAAATACGAAGCACTTTGACAATTTAAAATCATTGGTGCATGCTGCTAATCCTGACGTCCTAGCTATCTCTGAATCTTGGCTCAGGAAAAGAAACTCCGATCTTGATATTCTGATTCCAGGCTACAATGTATTTTGACAGGACAGAGCTTCCGGGGGGGTTGGTGTAGCTATGTATGTTAAAGATCATCTGCATTGTACTGTTGCACTTTCCAAGTCAGTCCCTAAACAATTTGAGATACTGGCGTTAAAGCTAAAACTCTCAACAAGTTTTTCTATCACTGCTGCTGTCTGCTACAGAACACCCTCTGCCCCAGCCTCCACACTTACTGCACTGAGCGAAGTTCTCGTACCATACGTCTCTTCAGAAATTGTTCTCCTGGGTGACTTAAACTGGAATATGATCAACCCACCAGACATAGTATTGCAGCAATTTGATGCTTTAAACCTCTCCCAAATTGTATCTGAGCCTACCAGACCTAACCCCAAATCTTCCTCATCCTCCAAATTGATTGACCTCATTATTACTAACACCCCTTCCAACTATCAATCTGTTGTCTTCAGTTAAATGAGCGATCACTGTGTCATTGCATGTGCACGGTCAAGCTGCTCAGTTAAAAAAACGGTCTGTGATTGTGACCAAACGCTCTGAAGAACTTTGACATGCAGGCCTTTCTTCAAGATGTCGCAGCAGTAAATTGGGACAGAATTAATTCTTTCCCCTCCGTAAATGATGCCTGGCCTCCTTTTCAAGAATACATTCAGCTCAATCATCAACAAACACGCCCCTCTGAAAACATTTAGGACCAAGAATTGTTACAGCCCCTGGTTCTCCCAAGACTTGTCAGAACTTATCTAAGAATGCCCTTTTGAAGAAAGCCCGTTCCTCTCAGTTCCCTGTTGACTGGTTTGCCTTCAGGCAATGTGGAAATAAAACTGCACAGACCATCAGGAAGGCCAAAATCTCCCACTTTAAGGAGAAATTTTCCACCTGCGGATCTGATGCTAGAAAACAGTCAAGTGATATTTTGGAAAGACATGAAATAAAAAGGCATCAGTTTCTCTTTTCATACTGAAATATGAAACAACATTCATTAAAAACTCACATGAATCATCAAGATGTTAAGGCTCTTCTGACCAAATTTGAAGTGGATCTAGTTAACTTGTTAGGCAGAGATTGTAAAAGTACAGAACTTGTAACTTGTAGCCAGTAGGTGGCGCTGTGTCTGTAACTCGATATTGACATGTGGGTGTATCATGATGATCAATCCTGAGAAATCTCAGTAAAAAATTGGACAAAGTATGCTAATGGAGGGGCTGCAAGTTGGCTCGGTAGTTACCACTGTCATCTCGCATGCATGGAGTTAGCATTGTTGTCCCTGTGCAGAGTGGGTTCTCTCTGGGTTCTTTGGCTTCCTCCCACTGTCCAAAAACATGCTGAGGTTAATTGGTGATTCTAAATTTTCCATTTTGTCAGTCCACTGAATTCTCTAGGGTGGAGTTTGTTAAATTCCAATGGCTTTACATGGCAACACCCTGACAACAATGGCACTATTAATTAAAAATGACTGACTTCCTGTGGGACTTTGGGTATGGCTCCAAGAGGCTTTTTTAAAGCATGGACATGTGAATACTGAATTTGATACATCTAGGTAAAAAGTAATATGGGGTCTGCAACGCTGCAGTTTTGTCGGGGGCAGTATCAAAACATATTGCCACATCCATGTCCAAGACCCCTGAAACATAGAACTCATGTTTCAGGGGTCCCATGTCTTCATTTCTCAGACATGTGCTAAATTTCATGAGTCAAACACCTTTAGCCCTTTAAAAATGTGATTTGGTTTACAAGAAGAAGAACAATTCTGTCAGAAACAAAAGAGCCTTTGCACCACCCAGTACTTGGGCCATAGCAAAGAAAACTGACCCGCTTTTTGTTTCACCTTGTAGCCCTATAATACATTTAAAAAAGAAAGAATAAGAAAGACTTTGAGAAAACATTTGTAGGACATGGAGTTGGTTGCAAATGTTTGTCATTCTTTTTAACTACTGATACAAGTCAGACATTCACCCAGAGAATGGTGATTGTGATTTTTCTAAAACACATGTATCTTTGTCGATCTTAAGGTAACTTCGACACACATGTTGTTTTAGCTATAGTTTGGCACCAGTTCCGATGAATTTGTGTTTGTTTTGATATTTCAATCAGGTCCAATTTATATTTAAGGGTCAGAATGGGGAAAGTAATGATTGTAAACTAGACAGGACTGACAAATCAAGTTTTATTTTGATTTCATTCGCTGCTGGAAGAATAATGAATGCTGCTATGCTGAAGAATGTGAACAAAAGAAACAGTGACAGACAATTGAAATTAGTTTATTACTAAAAAAAAAAAACAATCAGTGCAGACAGAGAACAGAAGAACACAGACACATCATCTGGACTTGAAAAAAGCCCAAGAGCCCCATGGAAAAACACCCCTAACTATTTACTTAAATATTTTTGATTTATTAGACAGATCAGGGGCTGCAAGGTGGCTCGGTGGTTAGCACCGTCACCTCGCAGCTAGAAGAGCCCCGGGATCTTTCTGCATGGAGTTTGCATGTTCTCCCCATGCAATGTGGGTTCTCTCCGGATTCTCTGGCTTTGCCCTGAGTGGGCTGGGATAGGCTCCCGCCCCCCGTGACCCTACAGAGGATTAAGCGGTGTATAGATAATGGATGGATAAATGATGGATGGATGGATAGACAGATCAGACTTTTGCAATAAAATAATAACCAGCTGAGATGGGCTCAGGATTCAGCTCTTTCACAAGTGATGATAAGTGGAGCTTATAAACTGTGACTGTATGTATGACAGCTTACCTGTCTGAGGTGATGAAAAGTGCACAGTGTGACCTGCTGTTAGATCCTGTTTTAGTGATTTCTGTTTTAGTACCAGGGCAAAGCTGTAATTATAAGTAATTCATGAAGTTACTGCTGTGTTATGTTGTGTGCATAAATGTGGCATCTCTCTCGCTTTGGAGACCATAATTATCTAGCTTCCGTCTGCTGCTGTAGGTATCTAAAAAACTTAGAGGAAAGGCTCCAACACAGAACAACTAGAAGCAACAAACTAAACGTCAGCTCCGATTAACATTTTAAGGTCTTTGTGGGTGAATTCCATTGACTAAAGTCATGCTGTGTTGTTTCTGTACGCACTGCTGGCTGCTGCTATACACGCTATTGTAGTCTAATCTAATGCTGATTTTATTTGCACTTATACACACACTTAATCCCCCCTCAACAAGTACAAGTAGTGTACAGCATTCATGTGTGAGACCAGGATAATCCCACAGTGGAGGCCAGACATGGGCATCAATACCAGCTTTTGTAGGGAGAACGGTTGATCACAGTACCTATAAAGATAATCAAAAAAAAGCAGCAAACTACACCAATTCATAGAAACACAGCTACTTTATCACAGATTCATATGTACTGTAGCTACGCATGACTATTAATCAACAACAATAAAAACAACATGAATCATCTGTGAGGAGAAATAGTGATGATTGTGGTGCATACATTCCCAGCAGGATTCCTGTGTCAACAGAAAGAGAAAGAAAGACAGAGACAGAGAAAAAAAAAATAGAAAGAGAAGGTTTTAAGATAAAACAGGGGTTATGCATTTTCCTAAGGAAGACAGATTCATTACTGATGAAAAGAGAAAAAAGCATCCTCAATAAATGATAGAGTGGGACTTAAGGCTGATTAAAAAAAAAAAAAAAAGATTTATTTGCTTTAATCTCATGTAATGTGCGCAAATGCATTTTTTTTCTCCATTTTTTAGTTGATAGTGCCTTAGGTGAAATGGTCCAAGCTGGTTTTACCACTGATGTATTCAAATGTTCTCTCTTAATGGTATTTCTTTTATTTGTTTTGTCTTACTTTGTTTGCTTAAAACTTGAAAAGAATCTAATTGAATCTAATTCCAAAGGACCTAATTATCTGTCTTTTCTCAAATATTATAATAGTTTATTATATTGTGTTTATAATAGCTGCTATAGCTTCTCATGTAGCAGCTTGGTCAATAAAGATGTTACTAACATTACTGAGAAATTACTTTTTAAAATCCTAAATGGCTGATTTAGAGATAAAGTCTTAAAAAATGTGGGGTGTGCTAGTCCTAATTTAAAGACACCTAAAGTTTTAGTCAGACTATATCACAAAGCTTTTTAGCTCTGAAAGTACATCCTAAGTCTGTCCCAAGTTAGAGGTAGTCCAGAGGATGCATCAATTATGAAGAACTAGGGTGCATTTAAATATCCATACTACCATGCTATAAAAAGTATGCCACAAAACGATTTTCATCCATCCATCCATTATCTATGCACCACTTAATCCTCACTAGGGACACCTATCCCAGCTGACTACAGGTGAAGGCAGGGGACACCCTGGACAGGTCGCCAGTCTATCGCAGGGCTACATTTAGAGACAGACAACCAAGCACACTCACATTCACATCTATGGACATTTTAGTCCAATCCCCAACTAACTTCAGCAAGTTTTTGGACCTTGTGGGAGGAAGCCGGAGAACACAGAGAGAACCCACGCTGCACGGGGAGAACATGCAAACTCCACGCAGAAAGATCGCGGGTGTCCTCACTGAGACACGAACCGACGACCTTCTTGTTGCAAGGCAATGATGCTAACCATCACGCCACCTTGCAGCCCACAAAACGATATAGTACATTCAATTATAGTATGTTAAATGTAGTAAACTACAATTACCAGGATGTCCTACCACATCAGGTTGTGTTTTACAGTATAGAAAGCCATGTTTTCTTGCAATTATGACCTACAGTCTTCTACATCGTGGAAAATATGTTGCAAATGTCACATTATCTTGACCAATTAAGAGCACACAAATAACAGCTTATTTCTCACTACAGACTATAATGACTATATGTAAAGGGCAGTCAAAGCCTAAAGTGCAATGTTGTCTTAAAAAAGGATGTTTCTATGGTATGCACACTGCATATCAAAGTATGCACATTGTAAGGCAAGCTGCAGTACATACCGAAAATAAAATTAATAAAAAATGTGATATCACATTTCTCCTGAATTAGCCTCTCTTCACTGGCTCCCTGTAAAATCCAGCATGGAATTTGAAATCCTGCTTCAAGCATATAAAACTCTTAATGACTAGCCCCATCTTACTTTAAAGACCTTATTGTACCATATCATTCTAACAGAGAACTTTGCTCTCAGACTGCAGGTTTACTTGTGGTTCCAAAGTTTCCAGAAGTAGAATGGAAGCCAGAGCCTTCAGTTATCAGCTCCTCTGTTGTGGAATCAGCTCCCAGTTTGGGTTCTGGAGGCAGACACCTCTCTACTTTAAGATTAGGATTAAAAAGTCCCTATTTAATAAAGTTTATAGCTTTGAGCTGTTCAGGATCACCTGAATTTAATTCAATTAAATTTTATATATATAGCGCAATTCACAACATATGTCAGCTCATAGCGCTGATCATAGTAAGGTGAAGACCTTACGAACTGTTCCTTAGTTATGCTACTATAAGGTTAGAAGCAGCCAAATGTTGCTTAGAACTGTTGCTCCATGAACCTTACTCACCGACCTGGTACTGCCTGACTTCTATTTCCAAACTGAAATCACACTTGCGTGGTCCCTGTTTTCAGAATGATGACAGTCTGGAGGCTAATGATGTGATCTTCTGTGAAGCGATAAGGAACTTTAAACATCAGTGGACCAAGTGCATTGAAGTTAAGGGGGTTATGTTAAAAAAAAAAAAAGAATGCAGAAACAATACTTCTGTGATGCTGTCTTGTGAGGCAGAGAATTTTTTGATGTACCCTCATATCAGTTCATTAATGTGATGTCCTGAGACCAAGTACAGATTCAAATGCAGGTATCAAAGAGCAAAGGTCAAACACAGGCAGGCAGTCACCGAGGCAACCAGAGCAGAGCAGGCAGCAGACAAATGGACACAAAACAGAAACAGAAAAAAATCCAAGGACACATGATGCATCAAAACATAGAGAATCAGCCAAAAACATGAGTTAGGAACACATACAGGTCATACACAAGAAATCCCAGAATAACTGAAGGAATAGTAAGAATTCTGGAGTGCGATTAGTGCAAAGACAATCTGGCAACTGGGAAAGAATATACTGAGGTAATCGGCTGATGAAACACAGGTGTTGTGCAAAAACTTGCGAAAGACCAAAGAGTGGATGTAAAACTGTGTAGATCCATGGAAACAAAAGGCTCAACACTAACAGTAAGGGGTTAACCAAAGTCCATGTGGGTTGTCACAAAAAATCATCCTAAATATTCAGTTTCACCCCTGTGCCTGACTCTAAACTGATCGTAGGTATATGTGTGGGCATACATGGTTGTCTGTCTCTGCACTGACCAGTGATAGACTGGCCACATGTTCAGGGAGTACCCTGCATTTTTCCCTCTGTCAGCAAGAATAGGCTCCAGCCCTACCAAATGATAAGCAGCTATAGTCGTCTTCAAATTTATTCATACCCTCCCATGAAAGAAAAAGCAAAATTCACAATAATCACTCAAATAACTAGAAACTGAAAAATTAATTAATTAATAAATACATAAATACATACATACATAAAAATTTTAGAATAAAATTGAGGAAAACTGTATGGAAAATAGATTGATGGATGGACCCTGTCCCCTCAGGGTCTTCCTTGTTCCTTACTAACAGTTGCTCTAAGCAACTCAGTGAAAGATCTTTCTTCCCTCATTACTTAGAAACCTTTACCCCTCTGAGCCCCCAAGGCATGTTAGGCATAGGTATACAGGGCACAGGGAGTGATCACAGATGTTTATCACTTAACAGATGTTTATCACTTAAACGGTAAAAGGAAGGCAATTTTAATATTTACTGCTGGGCAGTTTGTAGTTTATCCCCGACATGGTTATCATAAAGTTTCATTTATTCTAATAATAAGCCGTTACTGCAGGACTTCCAACAGTAACAGGTTAGGGTTAGGGTTAGACTGGAATGTCAGACTGGAAAGTTCACAGACTGGAATGTCCTCTGTGAACCTCATGGAGACAACATCAACACCATGACTGAGTGTGTGACAGAT
>NW_007577925.1:479936-521341 GCF_000690725.1 Stegastes partitus
GGCAGCACTTTGAGGGTCATGTTCTTTGATTTCTCAAGTGCCTTCAATACTATTCAGCCTGCTTTACAATGTGAGAAGCTCCATAACTTCCAGGTGGATCCTTCCACAACCACCTGGATTTATGACTACCTAACAAACAGACCACAGTTTGTGAGACTGAAAGGTTGTGTGTTTGAGATGGTGGTCAGCAGCACTGGAGCACCACAAGGAACTGTACTCTCACCATTCCTCTTCACACTGTACACCTCAGACTTCCAGTACAACTCTGAATCCTGTCATCTGCAGAAGTACTCTGATGACTCTGCAGTTGTGGGGTGTATCAGTGATGGACAAGAAGCTGAGTACAGGGAACTGGTCAGTCAGTTTGTAAAATGGTGTGGTAACAATCACCTCATCTTAAATACCAGCAAGACTAAAGAGATGCTTGTTGACTTCAGGAGGAGCAAGAACAAGCGCATAGTCCTGTCTACATCCTGGGAGAGGAGGTGGAGGTGGTGGAGAATTACAAATATCTTGGAGTTCAGCTGGACAACAGACTAGACTGGAAATGCAACACTGACTACATCTACAAGAAAGGTCAGAGCAGAGTTTACTTCTTAAGGAAGCTGAGATCATTCAGTGTCTGCACCAAGATGTCGCAGATCCTCTATAAGTCTGTTGTGGAAAGTGCAATCAGCTTTGCAGCCATCTGCTGGGGCAGTAGCATCAGAACCAGAGACTTAAAGAAGCTAAACAAGCTGATCAAGAAAGCTGGTTCTGTGCTGGGGATAACTCTGGAACCACTGGAGCTGATTGTTCAAAAAAGAATGCTGCACAAGATGATGAAGATGATGGAGGATTCTTCTCACCCTCTCCACAACACAATGAAGAACCAACAGAGTGTGTTTAGTGGGAGGCTGCGTCAGCTTCGCTGTCGAAGGAAGAGATACAGGAATTCCTTCCTGCCAACAGCCATCACCTTAAAAAACAAATTTGACTGACTGAATGATTGTTGTTGTTTTATAGAATATATGTTATATTGATTTGAAAAAAAAAAAAAAAGTGAACTTTTACAAGATTGAATTTCCCTTCTGGGATAAATAAAGTATTTTTTATTTCATTCATTCATTACATCAAATGTTGTTATATTTTTATTAATGTGGAAAAAAAGTAACTAGTAGTTGAAGAAAATAAAGGTAGAGTAAAAAAAATGTTTGCCTTTCAATTGTAATGGAGGTAAAGTGTAAAGTTGCAAAAAATGAAAATTCTCAAATAAGGTACAAGTTCAAGGTAATTGGTATTACAGACAATACTTGAGTTAATGTACTTATTTATTTTTCACAACTGTCCTCTGACATATTTTGTGTAAATCATGATGTTTGGGAACTTGAATGATGACAATCTGTACTGACATTTATTGTATGTTTAGTCAATATTATCTTGTTGTATTTTATAAATGGTGGAAAACTACATTTTTTTCAAGGTAACTTATACATTGTGACTTTACCATGAAAGAGGTATATTTTAGTACTCTAGCCTGCTTTGAGTACCTACAGCACTACATTGGATAGATGATTCCAAAAGGAAAAAAGCATCACCGTTCAACAATATCTGCTTCATCTGCAAGGGGCTGCATTACCCAAACAACATAATTCACGGAGTGAATCAAAGGAGGGGAGCTATCATCCACCATCCAGCCTCCAAAGTATTTGAAGTCAGCTTGAAGAGCAGGTGAGTGTTGAGCAGATGCAGCTGCATAGGGAGGGTTGCGTGAGCACTTATCACAGTTCCCAGCCTCTCCGAGAGCCCAAGTGTGCAAATGAAGAGTTTGTTTGCAAAAACATTTAACTGCATTTTTGTAGATTTTCAGAAAACTTAGTTTTTTGTTGTTTGCTTGAGATAATATCAATCAAACTGAAGGTGAGTGGATTTGACTCAGTAGAAATGACATGACAAAAGTAGAGATAACTTAAGCTTGATTGGTATTGTCTCAAGTAGATGATGGAAAAATGTTTTTTCTGAAGGTTTATAAAGGTGAAGTTATGTTTTTGCAAATTAACTCTTCATGTGTATGTGTGAATGGGTGATACCAAGGATCTACAAAGCACTTTACAATGTGTTGTAAAGTGCTTTGTAGAACCTTGCTGAGGTCAAAAAGGCATTTTATACTCTAAGTGTGGACCATGAAGCATTTACAAGATCTACAGAGTCTTGGGATCTGAGAACTGAAGCCAGTGCAGAGGTGTCTGAAGCCTACAGTCAGCAAGGGGTGAGTCCTCTCTGTTTGCGGACAGAAGTCTGATTGTATAGAATTAAAGCTAGCACACTGTTCATTTTATAAATATGGTCCCATTTAGAAGAAAACAGACAATAAAGCAGGATATGCTTTAGGGCAGGACCACCTTAGAAAACAAAGATGGTGACAGACAACTGAACTCAAGGCTTCACAGTGGCAGTCCACAAACCAATTTTGAGACTAATGACAGAAAAAAATAAATATTTTTTAAAGTGAGGAATGCCTGTACATGTTTCACATCTAAAATAGAAAATTGAAAATTTAGGTGAGACAAAATAGTTTGCCTTTTGCTTATCACTAAATATAAATACTGAGCAAAAAACAGCTGTCACAAATTCACCCTAGATATAATTACAAAAACAGGCAAATCATACAAATTAACTTTTATTTGACACAACTCAGCCAGAAAAATATAGAACTCTGTGAAAACAATGTAACATGCCTTTCAAAATGTTTGTTTTCTGCATTACATTTGCTATTGACTTGTGTCACTGGTATAAATCTTACGATTTTGATGGGTTCAAGTGCTGCTTAATAAACTTAGCCTACAATGTTTGGATTTCTGTTTGTTTCTGTGGCCTCACCTTTTATTTGTACCTGGTAACCAACTGCTGATTCCCTTCTTATTTTTGTTTATTAACAATCTGCGTCTTAAATATTCGTACAGCTTTTTAATAAGACAGAATTCTTTACACCTATGCTTGAAATGAAAAACAAAATAAATGTATGCATAAAATGTGAATGTAAATAGCAGAATATGGAGAGCACATTTAGCATCCATAATTCAATCCTGGTATGAACTATACCTCTCTCTGCACTAAAACAACAGATGCTTCCTTCTGCACTTACTGTCATTACTGTAGAATATCAGCCAGCTTTTCATGGTAATACTCATAATTTTCTTTGCAGTCCTCCCACAGGTTCAGAGGTTGCTCATCGTTTTCCACAAACGTGTCCCAGGTGTAGGAGAAGTCCAGAGGCTTCATCACCCTCAGCTTACAGCCAGCAGCGTGCAGGGCCTTTAGTCCAGCCTGGATCTCTGCTTCCTCCCACTCAAACAATCGAGCAGCAAAGATAGTCAGCTTAATGTTTTTCCTGGCCTTCAACACTTCAGCTATTTTTGCAGTGCAAGCAGAGCAGGGACTGGAGGACACATACCTGAGAAGAAGAGTAGAACAAAGAGGAAAAAACAAATCTGTTTCAATGCATCTCTCATTTTATAATATGAAGAAATATGTCACATTTGTGTCAGCACACTACAACTCTTTTTGTTACCTAAATACATTTTTATTGCATATGTATTCTGATTGTTTCTTAGTTTGTTGAAAACTGATAGAGCTATGTATATTACAACAGAAACATGATATATTTGATATCCATGTGTGACTACATGGTGTATGGTCAAACATAGTTATTTTGTGTTTTATGTATTACTAATAGAATTTGACATGTTAGATGGTAGTGCCCCCCGATGAATCGCCACCTTATCGCAGTGGAGGGGTTTGAATGTTCCGGTGATCCTGGGAGCTATGTTGTTTGGGGCATTAGCCCCTGGTAGGGTCTCCCAGGGCAAATTGGTTCCAGGGGAGGGACCAGACAAAGAGCGATTCAGAAGACCTTGATGAAAACCACAAAAAGGAGAGCCGCCACCTTGCCTGGAAGAGGGGGACCGGGGCATCCACCTGGAGCCATCCCTGTGGAGGGAAGCTCGCCGGGGAGCATCTGGTGGCCAGGTCTTGTGGCCCCATTGGGCTTGGTCAGGCACAACCCAAAAAAGTAACACAGGGCCACTGCCCAGAGGGCCCACCACCCTCAGGGCAGAGAATCGGGGTCGGGTGCTATGCCCACTGGGTGGTAGGCAGGAGCGGGAATCCTGGTGTACCGCCCCCTGGTGGCATAGACTAGCTCTGGGGACATGGAATGTCACCTCACTGGCGGGGAAGAAGCCTGAGCTGGTGCGGGAGGTGGAGCATTACCCACCAGATATAGTTGGGCTCACCTCCATGCACAGCAAGGGCTCCGGAACCAAACTCCTGGAGAGAGGTTGGACTCTCTCCATTTCCGAAGTTGCCCACGGTGAGAGGCGCTGGGCGGGTGTGGGGATACTCACAAGCCTCCAGCTGAGTGCCGCCTTGCTGGAGTTCTCCCCGGAGACTGCGTGTTGCAGAGGGGAAAACTCTGACTGTCATTTGTGCTTATGCACCAAACGGCAGTTCAGAGTATCCGGCCTTCTTGGAGTCACTGGGTGGTGTCTTGGAAGGGGTGCCACCTGGGGACGCCATAGTTCTCCTGAGGGACTGCCATGCTCACGTGGGCAATGACGGTGAAACCTGGAGGGGTGTGATTGGGAGGAATGGCCTGCCTGATCTGAACCCGAGCAGTGTTTTGTTTTTGGACTTCTGTGCTAGCCACGGATTGGCCATAACAAACACCATGTTCAAACATAAGGTTGCTCATACGTGTACTTGGTACCAGAGAACCTTAGGCCAAAGGTCGATGATTGACTTTGTAGTCATATCATCAGATCTGAGGCCGTATGTTTTGGACACTTGGGTGAAGAGAGGAGCAGAGCTGTCAACTGATCACCACCTGGTGGTGAGTTGAAGCCAATGGTGGGGAAGGCTGCCGGACAGACCTGGTAAACCCAAAGTGTAGTACAGGTGAACTGGGAATGTCTGGTAGTGTCCCCTGTCCGTGGGGTTTTCCATTCCTACCTCCGGAAGAGTTTCTCCTGCATCCCGGGGGAGGTTGGGGACATGGAGTCAGAGTGGGCCATGTTCAAAGCCTCCATTGCAGAAGCGGGCATTAGGAGCTGTGGCCAGAAGGTTACTGGTGCCTGTCGTGGCGGCAACCCCAAAACCCGCTGGTGGACACCGGCGGTGAGGGAAGCCGTCAGGCTGAAGAAGGAGACCTTTCGGGCCTGGCTGGCTCGGGGGACTCCTGAAGCAGCAGGCAGGTAAAGGCTGGCCAAAAGGGCTTCAGCTGCGGCGGTCGTGGAAGCTAAAACTTGGGTGTGGGAGGAGTTCGGGGAGGCTATGGAGAAGGACTTTTGGTCGGCCTCGAAGAAGTTCTGCAAACCATCCGGTGCCTCAGAAAGGGGAGGCAGGGATTCGCCCAGGCTGTGTACAGGAGGAGAACTGCTGACCCAGACTGGGGATCTCGTCAAGTGGTGGAAGGAGCACTTTGAGGAACTCCTAAACCCAGTAAACACGTCCTCTGTTGAGGGGGCACAGCCTGAAGACTTGGGGGTTTTTGGTCCATATTTCATGGTAGAGGCCTCCGAAGTAGTTAAGAAGCTGAAAGTGCCAGGTGTGGACGAGATTCGCCCTGAGATGCTGAAGGCTCTGGACATTGTCGGACTGTCATGTCTGACACATCTCTTCAAGACCGGAGAGTGTGTGTACAACCAAAGTTGTGACCGCATTCTCTGCAATAAGTCGGACACATTCCCAGTGGCCGTTGGACTCTGCCAGGGCTGCCCCTTGTCCCTGATCCTGTTTGTGGTTTTCATGGACAGGATCTCAAGGCACAGTCAGGGTGAGGAGGGTGTCCGGTTTGGGGACCTCAGGATTGCGTCTCTGCTTCTTGCAGACGACGTGGTACTGTTGGCTTCATCAGACCATGACCTTCAGCACTCACTGGAGCAATTTGCAGCCAAGTGTGAAGTGGCGGGAATGTGGATCAGTACCTCCAAGTCTAAGGCCATGGTTCTCTGCTGGAAATCGGTGAATTGCTACCTCCCGGTGGGGGAGGAGTTGCTTCCTCAAGTGAGAGAGTTTAAGTATCTCGAGATCTTGTTCACGAGTGATGGGAAAATGGAGATGGACAGGCGGCTTTGTGCAGTGTCCACAGTAATGCGGGCGCTGTACCGGACCGTCG
The DNA here is from genome assembly GCF_000690725.1 of Stegastes partitus. Classification (NCBI taxonomy): domain Eukaryota; kingdom Metazoa; phylum Chordata; class Actinopteri; family Pomacentridae; genus Stegastes; species Stegastes partitus. The sequence continues at coordinate 486,091 of NW_007577925.1, forward strand.
TGGTGAAGAGAGAGCTGAGCTGCAAGGCAAAGCTCTCGATTTACCAGTCCATCTACATCCCAACCCTCATGGTATGATGACAAGCTTTGTGTCGTGACCGAAAGAACAAGATTGTGAATAGAAATGAGCTTCCTCTGCAGGTTGGCTGGGCTCAGCGTTAGAGATAGGGTGAGGAGCTCGGACATCCGGAGGGAGCTCGGAGTAGAGCCACTGCTCCTTTGCTACAAAAGAAACCAGTTGCAGTGGTATGGACATCTGATACAGATGCCTCTGGGGAGACCTTCTCTGGAGATCTTCTGAACATGTCCACCTGGGAGGAGACCCCGGGGCAGACCCAGAACCCGCTGGAGGGATTATATCTCTCGGCTGGCCTGGGAAAACCTCGGGATCCCCCAGGCAGAGCTGAAAAGCATTGCTGGGGGGAGGGAAGTCTGGAATGACCTGCTCCGCCTACTGCCCCCGCGACCCGACCCTGGATAAGTGGAAGATGATGGATGGATGGATGGATGGATGGATGGATGGATGGATGGATGGATGGATGGTAGTGTAAATGACACAAGAGGGCTGTTGTAAATGATACTTGACCAGAGTTCCAAAATGCATATTAGATACTTTTGTGCATGAGCAGCGCTTCCTGCATTGAAGGAACATATATGTCTATAGAAATGCAAGTAACAAAATATTCAGCCATGGAAGAAAATAAAACTATTGTTTAGACTAAAAATAAGTTGTATTTTAAAGTATATACCAGGTGACTGTGCACTTGATCGCAGAGTCGCAGTGTGGGAGACACTGTGTGAAGAAGACCTCCTCTGCATGAGTCCCGGCATGCTCATCCTCCAGAAAACCTTTCAGAAGCCCGTCAGCTGTGTCCCCTCTGTCTACTAAGTAACAGAGGATTGTCTTGTTGCGGCCCGAGGAGTATTCAACATTCTTGAACTGGAACTTAAACACAAAAGGATCTACCCGGTCCCTGTGTAAAACAATGAATGAAATAAACAGTTGCATGTTAATAGTCACATCCTGACATGATGAAAAATGAACATGAGCTTGTATTATTTATATCTGAAAACAGATCCATCTGTCAGGGTGTTGTCTCAAACACTGGAGAAAATGTCTGACAGAAAGAGGAAAACTGCAACAGTTAACAGCAGTGGGAATTCCAGACCTTAATATGGATAAGAGTAACTACTACGCTGGATGTAATGCATAAAAAAGAGGAAAAAAAGCACCCATATGCTATGAGCAGAAAAAGGAAAGCTTACAAATACAAATATGGGAACAAGGCAAGGGGCAGCTAACCTGTCTCAGTGGCAAGATTCCAGGCAAAGGTGCTGGAGTTTAGCATTTAGAATTGGATTTAGCAGTAGGACAAAGCAGTATTAATTTTGGCACCTAATTTTTTTTTTCTCTGTATGACAATGTAATTGCTGTGTCGTGATCTCAGTTGTGTTTGGCACCAGTCATTAGTTAGGTGCATGCAGTGTGACAGCTTTGCCAAATGGTGTCTACAGACAAAAGGCAAAGCCATGAGCTAGCATTTGGCTAGTGCTTAAAACTGAACTTCCAACACAATAAAGTGCAGACAGAGTGAATATGTGTAATACAGTTTTACTATGCTGAAAGTAGAGTAGCTAAGCTGTTAGTTAGAAAAGCTACAATCAAGTCATGGCCAAGTAACATGACACAATCTACAGCAGGACTCCATGTAACCACACCCTCTGTTTCTGTTGTGTGAATCAAACTAACATTAAGGACAGTGTGGCGGGTGTCAAGTTGAAACTAGGAGATATCAGGATGGGGAAAGTACAGCAGTAGCACCTAAGCCAGAGCTAATTTTACACTGCATTGCTAAGACTAGAGCTCCACTGCATTATCATTAGACACGTTTTGTGTGGGCTAGCTGTAACTAGCCAGAGCAGGCTTCATCTCGTTCTTTTGAAGGCCTCTTTTTGTATTAAACACTTGGTTCTTGGACTAAATTTGCTGCAGCAGCCTGTCCTTGAGAAATTGGCAATTGTTTGAAATCTATGTCACTTGTACATGATTTTCCATAGAGTGGAATGAATGATTTATGATAGTTTGGATCTTTTTAAATCCGTTATCATCCTCAAAAGCATCCAGTCTTTTTTTTTTCTGAAAGTCTCAAAAATGTGGCATGATGATGCCACACAATTCAATAGCAAAGAGAACATCAGACCCTAGCTGTCAGAGCTTTATCTGTAGGCACTTCCAAAACAAGAATAAGTCACATTTTAGTATTAAGCCTCGTTGTCTCTACTCTTGTTTGTCTGTTAAATAGCATTATGCAGTTAATATTAACTCAACACTCCCTGTAACTTTTTCAAATTAAAAGCTCTCTCACATTCCAGTGGCCATAAATCCTTCATTTCTGTCTGTGCAGTGTACAGATAATCGACAAGTGGACTGAACATTAATGACGCCTTGTTTCTTTTTGTAAAATGCAGTATAATAACTCTGTGTTAGAGTATTCACTGAGTGCAGTAGTCAGATTATAAATTCAGATTAATAATTATGTGTTTCTGGCCATGGTGTTCTATTCTGCCTTTTCATCAACCTACTGACCTACACCTCATCAGTCCATCAGCATGCAGTATTTAAACTCCAGCTCTGCAGTCACTTGTCAGATTGCACAGTCTACTTGTGTGATGAAAAGGCCTCCTAGTTTTTGTTCACTTCTTTGCTGTCTTGTGTTCAGGCATTCAAGTTTCCATGTTACAGACAGGGCGGAAACTCAGGCGCAGAACAACAAAGACACGGTAGACAGAATCAGAATTAGTAGTTTATTTTACAAAATTGAGAATCAAACAAGCACGGTCACAAAAGCACAACCAAAACCAGGTAACATCTGGCTAGGAAGGAAACTGATAAATAAATAAATAAATAAATGTAAATACAAAGAGCTCAAGCTAAATGCTGAGTGAACTGACAGGCAAGTAACAAAAAACGCTAACACTGGCTCACGAACTAACTAACAGAGACCTGCGGACGGGCTAGTAAAATAGGAGCTACAGATTATACACTGACGAGGCAACAGAAGAACACAACAAATCTACAACGAGCAAAAAACAACATAAGGCTACGATTAGCGCAACAACCGCGACCAGCTAACAATTTGGTAGCACCATGTTCAGCTTCTTTTTTCTTGGTGTAATGAACAGCTGTCTTGGTGATCTTCAGTATTTTCACTACATTTCTCTCACTCATGCCAATTTCCAGCAGTATCAAGATGGCTGCCTTTGTGGTTTCACATAATTCTTTTCTTTTAGGCATTATGTGAGAGCTGACAACTTCTGAGTTGTGCTATGGCTTGAATGTAAGCAGGAAACAACTCCAGGCCTTTGTATGTGTAGTGCTGCTTATGACATGAAATGGCATCTTATATACCCTGGGAATACAACTTAGCTTAAGCATGTCAAATAGGACAAAAAGTATTATGTAATTAGCTGCATTTTTTGTCGTGTTCATTGTAGTCTTCAGGTAATATGCCTGTGTGGGAGGAGGAGTCTGAATGCAGGTGTAGGATGTTACAAATACTGGGACACAACAAGATACTCAAATGGAATTTGGTTCATTCTTGATTTCCAAGTAATGATTATTTTCATCACTGATTGTCTTCTGAATGAATCAATCAGCTGTTTGGCTTCCAAAATGTCAGGAAATGTTTTTTGTTGTTTGTGTTTTTTTAACTAAATAAAATAAAAAATCTGGATCAGTGTTTCCACAAATGTCTTGTTTTGTTCAAAGATGTTGCACAGACCTTGTCACCGTGGACAAGCACATCCGGGTTTATCCGAACACCAAGCCTTGGATGACCAAAGAGATGCGGAACCTGTTTCGAGAGAGGAACACCATCTTCAGGTCTGGTGATGGGGAGTTGTGTACTGCTGCCAGAGCCAATCGGAAGAAAGGCATCAGGGCATCAGAGAGGCCAAGGCTGCGTAAAGACAGAGAATCGAGGACTGCTTCCAGAGCAACGATTCCAGGCAGATGTGGCAGGGAATCCAGCACCAACTATAGACCCAGCAGCCTGTCAACGGACCACAGGAGTGCCTCACTAGCGGAGGAGCTCAACAACTTCTTCACCCGCTTTGAACTGCAGCCACCAGCCCACAGCAGCCACGTCCTGACACTGGAGGAGCAGCAGGTGAAGCGGGTGCTGAAGGTGGTGAACCCGAGGAAGGCTGAGGGTCCTGACAGCATCTCAGGACAGGTGATGAGGGACTGTGCAGATCAGCTGACTGGGGTCTTCACCACCATCTTCAACCAGTCCCTAAGTCAGGCCGCTGTCCCTCTCTGCCTAAAGTCCTCCACCATTGTCCCCCTCCCTAAGAGGAACACCATTAGTGGACTGAACAACTATCGCCCGGTGGCACTTACACCCACAGCCATTTAGTGCTTCAAAAAACTGGTCCGGGCCCACATCAGTTCTGTCTTCCCCCTGGGTTTGACTGTCACCAGTTTGCCTATCGAGCTAACAGGTCAACGGAGGATGCTGTGGCTACAGCTCTCCACTCTGCTCTGTCCCACCTGGAGCAGCAGGGGAGCAATGCTGCTCTTTGTGGACTTTAGCTCTGCATTTAATACCATCCTCCCCAGCAGATTGGTAACTAAACTGTCAGACCTGGGAGTGTCCCACTCGATCTGCCTCTGGATTTTGGATTTCCTGACGGACCACTCCCAGAGGGTGAAAGTAGGCCCTCTACCTCTCCTCGGCCATCAGCCTCAGCACCGGCTCCCCGCAGGGCTGCGCTGAGCCCACTGCTATTCATCCTCCACACTCATGACTGTGCTCCCCTCCACCACAGTAACAGCATCATTAAATTTGCGGATGACACCACTGTGGTGGGGCTCATCTCTGAGGGTGAAGAGACTGCATACCAGGACAAGGTGGAGAAACTGTCAGTGTGGTGTCAACAAAACAACTTGATCGTCAACACAGCCAAAAGCAAGGAGATTACTGTGAACTACAGAAAGAAGAAGACAGACATGCAGCCATTGCTCATCCATGGGAATTCTGTGGAGAGGGTTTCTGACATTCGCTTTTTGGGTATGCACATTAAGGATGACCTGACCTGGAGCACAAATACAGCAACCACTGTAAAGAAGGCCCAGCAGAGACTGCACTTCCTGAGGGTCCTCAGGAGCAACAACCTGCAGCAGAGGCTGCTAGTGGCCTTCTATCGCTGCTCCATAGAGAGCATCCTCAGTTACTGCATGTGTGTTTGGTTTGCCAGCTGCACAATAGCAGACAACAAGGCTCATCAAAGGGTTGTCAATACGGCCCAGAAAATCACCGGCTGTCCTCTGCCTTCCCTCAATGAACTGTACCGCTCTCGTTGCCTCAGAAAGGCACAAAATATAATCAGAGACCCCTCCGATTCTGGACATTACCGCTTGAACTTCTGCCATCAGGCAGACGCTACAGAGCACTGAAAGCAAAAACAAACAGACTCAGAAATAGTTTCTATGCAAACGCCATATATGCACTCAACTCAAGACACATCAGTAATTCTAGTGTTTATTGGGTTTTATTTAATGGTTTTATGAATGTTTTTTAATGAACATTTTGTCTTGATAGTCTTACATGTTCTGTTTGTTTTGTTTTTGTTTTATGTTAATTTATTTCTTTTTATTATTCAATAAATATGCACTTAAGGATGGCACTTTTAATTTCGTTGTTCTCATAAAATGACAGTAAAGACATTCTGATTTTAGTGGTACCAGGCATTAAAACTAACAAGAAATTAAAGAAAACAAGGGTGGTCTAAGACTTTTTTTCCATGACTGTATCTCCAAAGGCACATAAAACAATAAATTATCTCTGAAATCACTTGCAGCTGTGAAATGTCACATGTTCCCCTCTCCCTATCTGTGCACTGAGCTCTGCTGGATCTTTTGATGCTGTTGATAATTTTCCAAGAGAATTGATTGGTCAGTAGGAGGAACTTTTATATGCATTTATCTCTCATCTGGAACATAACAGGATAGCAGGAAGAATTCAATCACTGAGCTTAGATTTCCAACATGTTGACTCCATGCCAACAGCAGCTGACACCTAAAGAACTGAAATGTAATCACTAGAGAAGATCAGACACAGAAATATAATCTGTCAGTTGAACCATGTATGTTGCCAAAAATAAAACTTGAATTATAAAAACAAATGGGGACAAAGTTGCTTGGACAAATGTTGAGGATCAGTGATTGATCATAAGTCTGTTTGTGCTTCTGTCTGGCTGCTGATTGCTCAGTGCCATTGCTTTCACCCAGTGCCATTGCTTTCACCCACTTGATGAACTGTGACAGCTTGCTGCTTGTTATGTAACAGCAAGGAGGGGTATCCCTCTTAAATGGAGAGTTAGGCAACACGTGACATGAAGTGGCTGATTTGATTTCTGATTAAAAAACAAATAAAAATGGGTCATTCTTTCAGAAAAGTAGTGGAGGCAGTCCTGCTATGGATGTGGGTGGAAGGACAAGGTCTGCACAGTAGATGTTGAACTGAATCTGCATTTGGACATTTTTGTAGTGCCTGCCGTAAAACAAGCTAGGTAGTTGATTACAGGTTGTTATAGATGTTAGATAATAGAAAAAGTAAGTAATTGTAATTTTGACACAGTTTTGTAAAGGTTCTTGGCTGTCTTCAATATTCAGTATGCACGACAGTTTAAGGATGAAAGGAATAAGATTTACATCAGCACAGCAAACGCACAGCAAATGTCAAATGGCTCATCAAAGTCAACATTGCTTTAAATGCAAGCATCAGCAAAGATCAGAGGGCCTCTTCAGCCTGCTGGTGTAACCAAAAATCAAACTCATATAAAGTCGTCTACCTAAGATTAACTGTCTAAATAAACCAAAGGCAGGATGATAATGAGGCAATTCAGATATGTGCAGCCTTATCTCTATTAAAATATTCCAAAAATCATACTTGGTGATGCAAACATACCCTGTAATGGTTTCAAATGGAGGTAGTTCCATTGGCTCAACTTGAAAATCTCCATTCTGGTCACCATTGGTGGCTGCTGCCTCAGCTGATGGGCTCTTGTCATGCTCCACTGCCTTCTCTCCTTCATTCTTCACTTCTTTTACATCCATGGTCACTTCTGTAGTTTCTTTTTCCTTCCTTTTCATTTGTGTGCGACTTTTTTCAGCCATAGTGACAAAAATACTCCCTGGAAAATGTATGTCTACAGAAACTCAACAAATAGTTGAAGTGATGGGAAAAAAGACAAGATATTGATAAAGACGGGAGATGAGAACAACTGACCTGAAGGAAAAAAAATGGCTAAACTGACCAGAAGCAGAAAGGGAAGGAGACCTAGAGAGGGAGAAGGCGTGGAATGGTAGAGCAAAGGATGAAGGAAGTGCCACCAAACACACAGAGAGAGAGAGAGAGAGAGAGAGAGAGACACACACACACACACACACACACACACACACACACACACACAGATAGTTAGAGACACACAGAGAGTGAGAGAGAGAGAGAGAGAGAAGGCCTAGATCATACAGTTCAGAAATTTGTTTATAACCTAGACTGATAATAAGATTAATCTACAGTAAAATGCCAATTACATGTCTCACATGGGAAATCTGGTGTCGTGACAGGAAGCTTTCCACTGAGATAACAAATCCAGTGAAAGTCTGTAAAGCTTTGAGAGCCAGTTAAAAGAAAGAAAATGGTTCAATCTAAATATATCGTGACTGGCACCGGCCTTTAAAGGCTCATTTGGGTTGAACCACAGTAGACGTACACAAGCAGCTGCAACTCACAGTCCAAGCAGGTCTATTTAAAGAGCTTGAGGGTGGGGGTGGAAGAGCCACAAGCACATATACAACTGTGAGGACAGTTGTATATGTGCTTGTCTGCACTTTGACAAGACTAAGACTGCAGTTAATATTTTGTGCTCCATACATGCAGTATTTTTAGTCAGTGGACCATAAGCTGCATTCAGTCATTCTTAATTAAAGACAGTGCCTAATGAAAAGAGAAGTATGTCTGATGGTTGGTTTTGATTGCACGAGAGCTCTCAGTTAAATTTTTAGTATCTCACAGGCATGTCACTGGCACAGACTGACTGAAAAATGGGGTCAGTTCCCTATCTGTGCCTATATGTGGTGTTCTCATTTGAAGGCTTTACAGTGATACAGTGATTTCACTTTGTTGTAAAAGATATAGTTACATTTTTGAAAAGCTGTGCACATTGCACTTACTGTTTACTGTTTCATAAATGCAACACACTATCGTATTTTATACATAGCATAAAGGTAAAAAAAAAAAAAACATCTATGCAGTGTTATCTTCATTTTAGATTTTCTTTTTTGTGGGAAATGGGTCCAAATGGCTCTTTGAGTGTTGAAGTTTGCCGACCCCTGGGCCAGGGCATAAAAATGAATTTTCAGATGGGTTTTAAAAATGGACAGTGATGGTGCTTCTTTAACAAGCAGCAGCAAAGAATTCCAGAGAATTCAGCTGATCCGAGACACCGGGCTAGCGAATAGAGAGAAATCAGCTCAGAGAGGTACTGTGGGGCGAGACCATGTAAGGATTTCCAAACAAATAAAAGAATCTTAAAGTGAACTCAAAAATGTACAGGCAGCCAGTGAAGTGAAGCTAAAATTGATGTAATGTGGTCTCTCTTACGTGCTCCAACCAGGAGACAAGCAGCCGTGTTTTGGGCCAGTTGGAGACATGAGAGAGACGACTGACTGACTCCAAAATAAAGAGTTACAGTAATCCAGCCGGGAAATGATAAATGTATGGATTACTGTCTCGAAATGTGGAGCTGTTAAAAATGGTTTTGCTTTAGCAAGCTGACGCAAATTTAAAAAGCTTGGCTTTACCACTGAGGTTATCTGATGTTCCACTTTAAAATCAGTGTCCAATTTAAAACCCAAGTTAGAAACAGTTGGTTTTAAAAAACTAGCCAAAACACCCAAATTGACTGGAGACGTTCCATTGGAACAATTTGGCCCAAACACAATAACCTGTTTTCTTTTCATTAAAGTTTAAGAAACAGGGCCATCCAATCCTTAATGTCACAGAGATATGACACAAGTGGCTCAATAGAGAAAGCATCATTCTTTTTTTTTAGTGGCAGATAAATCTGGCTGCCGTCAGCATACAGGTGAAAGGATATGCCATGCTTTCTCCAGATGGACCCTAAAGGAAGCAGATACATCGAAAACAAGAGGGGCTCTAAAATGGATCCCTGTGGAACCCCATAGGACACTGGAGCTGTGGTAGATTCAAAGTAGTTTATGCTGACACACATAGTTCTTCCTACCAAGTATGACCTAAACCAGTCTAGTGCTACTCCTTTAATCCCCACCAAGTCTAGAAAATAGAATCTTGTGGTCCACTGTATCAAATGCTGCTGTTAAATCCAGCAGGACAAGAACCACATAATCTCCAGCATCAGTAGCCAGAAGGACGTCATTACTGACCCTCAGTAATACTGATTTTGTGCTGTGCAGCGATATAAAGCTGGACTGGAAGACTTCAAAGTTGTGGTGGTCCAAGAACAACTTAAGCTGCAGGTTGACCACTTTGGAGATTGGTCTAAAATTAGCTAATACGGTGCTGTCAAAGCCAGGTTTTTTTAAGCAAAGATTGAATTAAAAAAAGGGTCAGGAACAACACCAGCAGCCAGGCTGCTATTAATAATGGTGAGGACCGTCTGGGCTATAGTGGGGTAAATCTCTGTGGGATGGCATCTAGAGGAGAGACTGATGCCTTGATCTGTCTGACCACCTCATCTAAAAATGACAAGGGCACAGGCTCAAATTTTTCATAAACAGCTGAGCAGGGGACAGAGGTTGAAGGGTCAGAATAAGGAAGATTAATGGCAGTCCTTATGTTTGTAACCTTGTCACTAAAATTTTTCAGAAAAGTATTGCAAATCTCAGATGAAGCCTCCAAGGAGGCAGACTGTGGAGCATTAAGGACAGAGTCTATTACTTTAAACAGCAGGCAGGCTTTATCCAGCACTGATCAACGATGAGCCTCAGGTGCGGCGGAGAGTGAATGCGTCCTCTCCCATCCAACAGCCCCGCCTGTAATGATAACAGCTGAGATGATCAGTTTCACAAGCTGAGTTTACATGCTGTTTATACTTCCAGACAGCAGGTGGCGTTCGGGAGTCTGTGGGCAGTGTGTTGATGGTCAGACATGTCAGAGGTGCATGTATGTAATCCAGACCAGTCCATTATATAAAGTTACCTGCTCTTCAAGAACTACATGGTGTTGTTATTGGGGACCTACGCGACAAAAACACTACACGGTGTCAGAAGATGGACTTGAAGAGAAGTAATGGACGTGAACATGAACAACGAAGACTAGCTACAGAGGCATGCTAGCGCGGTTAGCTGCTCAGTACTGATGTATCAGCAGTGAACTTTGTGTTGCTAACCCGCCGTGAGAAAAGGAGGACTTGGCGACAATATGGACAGCTTACACCCACCACCTCGCCCTTCAGCTGACTGGGAATGTGGCTGAAAATTGGAGAAGATTTAGTCAACGCTTTGCTTTGTACCTATCAGCAATCGGACTTGATGAGGCAAGTGATAAAAAGCGAGCATCAGTGTTTTTGCATGTAGTGGGTGAGGACACATTGGAAGTCTATAATAACTTCACGTTTGCTGATGGAGACGGAATGAAACTGAATAAAATAATGGAGAAGTTTGAGGCTTGCTGTATTCCTAAGAGAAATGTGACATTCGAGAGGCACAGATTCTTCACATGCGTACAGAAGACAGGGGAGACGATCAATCAGTATGTGATAGAACTGCGGAACAGAAGCAAGACCTGTGAATTTGGAGGACTGACAGACTCCTTGATAAAGGACAGACTGGTGTGCGGGATTCCAGATAATGTGTTAAGGGAGAGACTACTGAGAGAAGAAAATCTCGACCTGGAAAAAGCATTGAAACCATGCAGAGCAGCTGAGGCTGTGAAAGTACAAGCAAAAGAACTGTTCAATCAATCTGATCAATGCCAAACCCACCCACCTGCCCACCCAGGCATCACTTTAAAGGATGTGCAACTTACAGCTGGTATACAGTCATTTTACAGATGTATGTTTACAAAACAGAAATAAGATTTACTTTTTTAAAAAGTACAAAACACACAATAATGAGAAAAAATAACTAATAATAGTAATAATTTAAAAGCAATGAAATATATATTTTAAAATAATTAAATAAATCAAATAAAAACAAATACAGATACACAAACATATAGTTAGTCATGTTCAGCATTCCTCTCATCCAGAGATATTTGTAATTCCTTAAAATAGTTTAGAAAAGGGGTCCAGGTCTCTAAGAATTGCTGAGTAGTTCTTCTTAGGGTGAATCTTATTTTTTATAATTTCAGAAAATACATTGTCTCTCTAATCCATCTTGTAAAGCCAGGTGGAGATTGTCATTTTCCAATTAAGCAGGATGCTTCTTCTTGCAATGAGAGAGGTGAAAGCAGTGACATCACGTGCATTGCTTGGTAAAGTCAATGGGCTAATTCCAAATACAGCACTTATGGGACGAGGGCACACTTTTTTCCCAAAGATTTTTGTAAATGCATAACAAACATTTGACCAGAAAATGGAAAGTGCAGGACATGACCAGAACATATGTATGTGGTCTGTTGGTTGAGCCTTGCACCGAGGGCAAGAGGGGTCTGTGTCAGGATACATGTCTGCCAGCCTTGCATTGGTGAGATGAGCTCTTAAAACCACTTTCAACTGTATCAAACCATGACCCTGAGAGTGGCCTCCCATGTTTCATCACTAATTGCTAAACCCAGGTCAGTTTCCCATCGTTTCTTGATTGTGGGATAAGCGTCATTAATTATTTTGTACAGGGTAGAGGTTAATCTTTACTTTGCAGGTGATGCTGAGAGGATTCTTTTAATTCTGTGTGACCATTCTTTCCAGAAAAAAGTGCCCATAAGCTTGTCAAGTGAACTAAAGAAGGATTTTCTTACAAAAAATGGGAATATTTTGAAAAAAATAAGAGAATTTTGGTAATACAATCATTTTCATTATATTGACCCGGTCAAAATCTAGTTTACATTTCTCTAGGAGGACAGTGAAATGTTTGGTGAAAAGTGAATACAAATTACATGTCACTTCCACTCCAAGATATTTAAAAGAGCCTTTGGCTATTTTAAATGGGGATATGTCAAGAGAACAAGTGGTGTCTTCTTGTTTCAGTGGGAATAGCAACCTTTCTTTCAGGTTGACTTCTTTTTTTTTTTTTCATTATTATATTTTTTTCAGGTGGATTTTATATCCCAAGAGCTTCCTGAATTGATCCAGTAAGTTGATAATAAAAGAGAGAGAAGATTTTGTGGGTCAGATACATAGAACAGTAAATCGTCTGCGTATAAAGGCAGCTTATGATGTGAACCTCCCCGCTCTATGCCCCGGAAGTTATCAGCCTACCGAAGGGCGATGGCCAGTGGCTCTATAACAACCTCAAAAAGGAGTAGGGACATCCTTGGCGGGTGCCTCTGCTGAGAGAAAAGTACTGAGATTGCTGCCCATTAGTTATAACTGTTGTGACTGGGTTCGAGTTGAGTAACTTTATCCATGAAATGAAAAAGTCTCTCAAGCCAAATTTCGAAGTGTAATAAATAATAATTCCCACTCCACTCGGTCAAAAGCTTTCTCTGCATGAAGAGATAAGATAATTTCAGTGCTTAAACTGGGTGGAGTATTTATAATATTAAGTAATCTTCTTACATTGGCCGTGGAGCTTCTTCCCGCAATAAAGCCTGTTTGCTTAGGTGAGATTATTTGCGGCAGAACCTTCTCCAAGCTACAACCCAGAATTTTTTTCCAATATTTTATCTACATTAAGTAGCGAGATTGGGAACTGCAATGGAGTGGATTTTATTCTTTTTTTTTTAGCAAGACTGTCATTGCAGCCTAGCATAATGTTGGAGGGAGAGCTGATAGCGATTCATTAAAAAGTGCCTGTAAAAGAGGAAAAAGCTGATCCACAAATTTCTTGTAAAACTCTGCACTATATCCATCAGGGCCGGGTGTTTTGTTTGACCTCAATGATTTAATTGCTTCTTTGATTTCTAATATGGATATCTCAGCATCAAGTGCAGGCACATTTTCTAGGGAGATGCTGGGAAAAGACAATTTATCAAGGAAACTTTTTTTTCAGGAGATATTGCTATGACTTTCAGATGTTTAAAAATGTAATTTATTTCTTCATGATTTATTACTATATTACCTGCGCTGTCTTGTATTTTAGTAATTAGGCGAGACGCAGAATTTTGACAAATTTGATGAGCAAGGAGTTTACTCGCTTTATCCCCATACTCATAGCTGTTATGGCGTGCCTTTACTATGAACTATGTGGCTTTGTCCATAGACAGTAAGTCATACTCTGTCTGCAGCTGCAATTTTTCTTTAAACAGAGATGGCGATGGAGAAGATGAGCTTTGCTTATCGATCTCTGCAATTGAGCATGATAGATCATTAAGCACTGTGTTTTGGGCTCTATTTGTTTTTGAGCGGAAGGCAATCATTTGGCCACATAGATATACTTTGAGAGTTTCCCACAGGAGTGAGTGATTGATCTCTGGGGAGCTGTCAGTGTCAAGGAAGTCTATTTCTGATCTTCTGGACAACTTTCAGGTCAGCATTATTCCCCATGACTGTGGTTGTGGATACTGAACTAGACCGAGAGATACACTGTATTTGTACTGTTTAAATAATAATTTACTCAACCTAAAAATTCATTTTAAGATACTGGATTACTGATTTTCATGAACTGTAAGGCATAATTATCAAAAGCATAAAAAAATAAAGGCTTAATACTGGTTATTAAAGCCGCAAGCGGCATTGGACTGGTCCTCGCTCTTCCACGCGTGTCGGATGATGCGCACGTCGGGGTTGTGGCAGAAATGTGCTGCGGGAAAAGTGACAATCACCTAAGCGTAATCCTTTTCTCATAAAACAGTAAATGCAATTAAGTGTCACAGTTGTTCAGAATGCTGTTGTTGTTTTGAAAATACTTTATTTTTATCCCAGAAGGGAAATTCAATCTTGCAAAAGCTCACTTTTTTTTTTTTCTTTTTTTTTTTTAAATCAATATAACATATATTATATACAACAATAATAATCATTCAGTCAGTCGGATTTGTTTTTTAAGGTGATGGCTGTTGGCAGGAAGGAACTCCTGTATCTCTTCCTTCGACAGCGAAGCTGACGCAGCCTCCGATGGGACTTCATTGAAATTTTCTAGGTGGCGCTGTGGAGCCATTTTTCTATTGAGGTGTGTATTTCACCCTAATCATAAATTTTTTTGCCGTGTCTGATGTGTGTGCCAAGTTTTGTGCGTTTTCGAGTACCTTTAGGATCTGAAAAAGGTGTTTCTTTGTAGCGAAGAAATAATGACATAGCAGTTCCTTTTAGAGGTCTTTTTTATTGAAAATCAATAGCAATACAATATTTAGAAATATTTAGGTTTTAGAAATATGAATTCGATGAACTACTTTAAATTGTAAAAGAGCATGTCTTGCACAAATAGAAGACGAGTGAATGCCTTTAAGGATTGATTCCCATGGGTTTTCTGTAAAAGTGGAGTTTAATTCCTGCTCCCAAGCTGATCTAATAGCAGTCAGAGGAGGGCAGTACATTATACAAAGTAGGTTGTACAGCTTGGATATAATACCTCTGGATTTTGGATTACTAGAAAGAAATACATCCATTGGGTTACTTTGAGGTTTATGAGGAACATTTGGTATTAAGTTCTGCACATAATGCCTCACCTGTAGAAACCTAAAAAAATGTGTGCCTGGAATACCGAAGGTATGGCTCAAATAAGAAAAGGAGGCAAAATTATGGTCCAAAAACATATCGCCCAGACATTTAAGATTTTTTATGTGCCAAATCTTGAATACACCGTCAGTCATAGAAGGAACAAAGAAATGATTAGAGGGGATAGGAATTTTAAGCGAGAATTTTTGCAGTGCAAAATGCTTTCTTAATTGAGCCCATATACGCAGGGAGTGTTTTATCACAGGGTTACTGAAAGGACTACTACAAGGTAATGGGAGTGCAGCACCCACTAGAGCCGGCAGAGAAGTTGGACTGCTTGCACTAACCTCCATTGATACCGAAACAGGACATGAATGATCAAGATGAAAATGCACCCAATATAATAAACAACGTATATTGGCAGACCAGTAATAACACTGAAAGTTAGGTAGGGCCATACCACCAACCTGTTTAGGTCTTTGAAGGAAAGCTTTACGCAGCCTAGGAGGCTTACCATTCCAGATGTAGGATGTGATTAGAGAGTCAAGAGCTTAAAAGAAGGATTTCGGTATGAAAACGGGGAGGCTCTGGAAGAGGTACAAAAACTTTGGAAGTAGTGTCATTTTGATTGAGTTCATTCTTCCAATGAGAGACAATGACAAAAGAGACCACTTTGACAAGATTACTTTGGCTTGATTGAACATGTTAAGAAAATTGTGTTTGAATAATTGTCTAAATTCTCTTGTGACACAAATACCGAGATAATTAAAATGACTAGTCACTACTTTAAATGGAAAATTTGTGTTGATAGATTTGAGTTTCCATATTGATTGGGAAAAGTTCACTTTTGTTTAAATTAATTTTATATCCTGAAAACTGACTAAAGGATTCAAAAACAGAGAGGGCTACTGGAAGAGAACTACTAGGTTTAGAAACATTTTCTATTTTCTTCCATCCATTTTCTATACACCGCTTAATCCTCACTAGGGTCGCGGGGGGGGGGCTGGAGCCCATCCCAGCCGACTTAGGGCGAAGGCAGGGAACACCCTGGACAGGTCGCCAGTCCATCGCAGGGCCACACTTAGAGACAGACAACCAAGCACACTCACATTCACACCTACGGACAATTTAGAATCACCAATTAATCTCAACATGGACTGTGTGTCCCACACTGCACGGGGAGAACATGCAAACTCCACGCAGAAAGATTCCGGTGCCCCCACCGGGACGCGAACCGGCAACCTTCTTGCTGCGAGGCAACAGTGCTACCAACTGCGCCACCTTGCAGCCCTGGTTTAGAAACATAAAGAAGTAAATCATCCGCATAAAGAGAAAGCCTATGATCTATGCCTCCTCTAGTGATTCCACTGATCCCTCCATTGCTATGGATAGCTATTGCTAGTGGCTCTATGGCGATGGCAAACAGGAGCGGACTCAAAGGGCAGCCCTGGTGAGTGCCCCTATGTAAATCAAAATATTCAGAATATAGACCGTTTGTCAAGACCGAGGCTGAGGGAGATGCATAAAGTAGCTTGATCCAGGAGGAGAAAATAGGGCCAAAACCAAATTTTGAAAGTGTCTGAAAGAGATAGTTCCATTCTACCCTATCAAATGCCTTTTCAGCATTGATGGAGATAAGACATTCATGATCACCATACTTGCCAGAGTATAAAATGTTGAATAATCTCCGTATATTGTGAAATGGGTGCCGATTTTTGATAAACCCAGTTTGGTCGGGGGAAATGATAGAGGGCAAGACGTTCTCCAAACAATGAGCAAGGACTTTGGCCAGAATTTTGACATCTGCATTTAAAAGTGAGATAGGTCTGTAGGAGGAACATTCTAAAGGATCCTTATCTTTTTTCAGCAGAAGGGAGATACATGCCTGGTTTAATGAGAGAGGGAGAGCTCCTGAATCCAATGAATCAGAAAAAACCAAGCATAAGAAGGACGACAACTCTGCAGAAAATTTCTTATAAAAATCTGACGGTAAGCCATCTGGGCCAGGGGACTTGCCCGATTGCATAGATGATATAGCCGCTGAAATTTCCTCCTGAGTAATAGGAACTTCTAATTTATTTCTCAGGTCTTCAGACAGGGATGGCAAGTCTAAATTATAAAAGAAGTCTTCCATGATAGTAGTATCAGATGCGCAGTCTGAACGATATAAACTAGAATAAAATGCTTTAAACTTCTCATTAATAGTCTTCTGATCTGAGGTAACACCACCGTTATCTGTCCTTAAACCTGGGATAAGTTGCTTCACTCTGAGACCTCTCAATTGGTTAGCTAGAAGTTTACCTGACTTTTCACAACGTTCATAAAAACTGCTTCTACTCCTAAGGAGCTGGCCCTCCACTACATGAGAAGTGAGAAGGTTGTACTCTGTTTGAAGTTTTAAGCGCTCCTTATATAATGCAGGAGACGGAAAATTTGCGTATTGCTTATCAATACATAGTATCTGATTAGCAATTTCAGTTTGTTTCTGTTTTGAACACTTTCTTTTATAGGCTGCAAACGATATAATTACACTTCTTAGATATACTTTCATTGCCTCCCATATAGTTTTATTTGACATACTTGGAGATCTGTTATTGCTGAGAAATGAGTCAATATGATTAGAGATGTGCAGCAGAAAACTCTCATCTTTTAGCAGCAATGGGTCGAGTCTCGAGTGCTTCCTTGCCTGGACAACATCTGGAAAGAAAAGGCTAAGAACAAGCGATGCATGATCTGAGATAATAATACTCTCATAATGACAGGATTTCAGATTTGAGATTAAAGAGCTGTCCATGAAAAAATAGTCAATCCGGGAATACGTATGGTGAACATGAGAAAAAAAAAAACTATTCTCTTCCAGTAGGGTAAAGGAAGCGCCAAGGGTCAGATAGGCTTAGATCAGACAGGAACGATTTAAGAAACCTAACCGATTTACTCAGGGCAGCAGGCCTAGGAGAGGAGCGGTCCAACGCGGCATCTAAGAAACAACGGAAATCCCCACCTAGAATTAAAGAGTGTGAATTGAGATTAGGAAGTTTGGAGAGGAAATTGTTAAAAAAAAAAACTGTACATCATCAATATTAGGGGCATACACATTAGCTAATATGACTAACTTATTACCAAGTTTGCCTGAAATAATAATATACTGTCCGCTTCTGTCTGATATTATGTCAGAAGGCTCAAAGGGGATGTTTCTATCAATAAGGATAGCTGTGCCTCGAGCTCTCCCGCCAAAGTGGGAGTGGAAAATCTGGCCAGTCCAAAACCTACCCAGTCGCCACTGGTCAGAGTCACGCAAGTGAGTTTCTTGAAGAAATGCAACCCCTGCATTGAGATGCTTTAGGTGAGAAAAAACTTTGTTTCTTTTCACTGAATGGTTTAAGCCTTTGACGTTCCAGCTGATGAAATTGAGATTACCCTTCATCTAGAGCCTGCAAAGAACAAGTGACTGAAATGAGTAGCTTCCAAAAGAAGAGAGAGAGAAAAAAAAAAGAAAAAAAAAAGACTAATAATGATAAATAAGGAAACTACCCCCCACCCACACCCACACACCCTCCCAACATATGGCTCTGAACAGAAAACACACAGAACCACCCCAATTCTTACCATGTTCATCCCCAAAACTTATTTACTTCCCTAAAACTCTGTTTCCCGCACCAATTAACAGATTAACCCAATAATAACAATAATAATAATGATAATAATAATAATAACAAACAAAAAACGTAAACAGGATGACATGAAGTAAGCGACCAAGTAAATGCAACGTGCGAGTTAAATTAGACAAAGGTTAACTATTCATCTACATAACAGACCATCTCTGGTTTAGGCTTGCACGACTGAGTAGCTCACGTATACAACATTGGCTTAACATTTATTTTGTACTGTATATTTAAAAAAAAAAAAAAAAGAACAAGGAAAAGAAGGATATCACCAAGGAGATTTATTCACAAAGACCTGAACTGGATTTTCAACGGACTGCCGAGGTCCTTGGGTAACTGTCTGCAAAAGCCAGATTATGGTGACGTGGATGAGCTCTTGTCCAGAACATCAATGAAATGGGCGGCCTGGGACACGGAGGGAAGCCACTTCTTCTCGCCGCTCTGGCAGCCATGACATCTTTGTATTTGGTCCTTTGTTTCAGAACCTCTGCGGTGTAATCCTTGTAGATTCGAATCTTGTCCGTTGTATTCCAAGCTCCCACGCTTACGCGCTTCCCTCATAACCAAGTCTTTCACCTGGAACCGGTGGAAGCGGATAATGACGGGACGTGGTCTGTCACTTGGTCCTGGTTTGGGCGCGGGGCTACGGTGGGCTCTATCTAATTCCAGAGCTGACTGGAACACATTTTCGCCAAAGATATCAAAGAGAAACTGAGAGAAAAAGGCAGTAGGACGATTACCTTCAAGGGATTCAGGTAAGCCAACCAAACGGATATTCTGTCTCCTGCTCCTTCCCTCCAGATCCGAAAGTTTAGATTTCAGCAATTTGTTGTCCAGCTGTAGTGAGGCGCACCTAGCTTTGATCTGCTCCAGACGTTGACTCACTTCCTCCGCATTAGACTCAAGATCGGTAATACGTTGTCCCTGGCCAGAGACCGCGACCTGAATCTGGTCAAGCTTTTTGTCCACGGTAGCGAAAGAGGACTTGAAGTCCAAGGCCAGCGCTGCTCTGTGCTGCTCGAGGAGGTCTGAGATGTGCGCCGCTGTTAAGCTAGCCTCGCTGTTAGCCCCAGCTATGGAGTCCTCTTCAGGCAGCTCCCTCCTCATTCGTCCTCCGGATCTAGACATGTCCGTGCCACGTCTCCCGATTGTCCGAAATTAAATCAAAGATTAACGGTCTTTAGAAGACAAAAAGAAGGGTTTTTTTATGGAAAAGTTTGAAGAGGCTGCGGGAACAAGAGAGCAGCACACCTACTCCATCTGCTGCCAAACCGGAAGAACATTCAACGATGACATAGCAGTTCCAATAGGGTCCTACGCACTGTAGTGCTCGGACCCTAAATATTTACTCACACCACTTTATAATATTGCAGAGGGGTCAGGGATCAAACTGCCATTCTTTTGTGGTTAACTGCCTCCCTCTAGTGGTTAATCTGGTTCTGACGTATATGCTGCTCTTATGGAATTATGGAATTTAGTTTGGGCTCTTTGTCCTGTGGCAGAAGTGGGTGGGAATGTGCATGTGTTTGCTGTTGTGTGTGAGGGACCTAAAACTGTTCACACAGTCATGGGAACGCTCCCTGGACAAAAGGGACAAGAAGCAATTAGCCATGACATAACTCAATGAATTTTGTTGTGAAGACATGTTTTAAGATTAAAGCTAATCTCCATTTTATTGATGTAGTAATGATGCACATCTTAAAGTAGACTTTATGAAAACTGGAAAGGCAGTATAGTTCCACAAATTCTGAAGAATTTTACCTGTACCTTTATCAAACTCATTCTTGGACACACTCACTCCTAACAAATATCACACCCACACTATGTCTGTGCTAATGTCCTGTTTTGTAACCCCATGCTATGGCGGCCACTCATTGTCTATATTTATTCTCTTGTCCAAACAGCTGCTCAGTAAGTAGCAGGGACAGCTGCCATTCCACAGAGAGAGACCGAGAAAGAGAGCTCAGTCAAACCATCAGTGAGAGATGGTGTGGGAGAGATGACTCAGAAAAGCTGAGAGGGCTTACATACAGACCTTGTCAACGAGATCAGCAGATTTCGGAAAACTATCTGACAGCCTTTGGGATACCACTTCCAATTCAAGGTAAACTGAGCACAACTACTCACTCGAAGCCACAATGGCTGACAACAGCAGCCCCCCATTATCATCCTACATCATGGATGAGGAAACTCTGAAGAGAAAACAGAAGGAGAAGTTAAAGAAGCTGATGGCTACAGGAGGCAACCCGAGGCCTGCACGATCTCTCCTCTTCTTGACACTAAGGAATCCCTTCCGCAAGGCATGCATCAGTATTGTGGAATGGAAGTATCCTTGTAGTAAAGGGCACTGGGCAGAGGGGTGGCTGGATCAGTTGTACAATATGACAGCATTGAAAGTACCATTAAATATTTGATGGCTGGTGCTGGTTGGTGTGGGCTTCTAGCTAAAGGTGTATGTCTTGATTGTGTGTGTTAAAGTGTTTGCTGTTTCGTTGTGCACATATCTATATAAAGTATGAACTAAATTGATAAGTATGTAAGCTTCCTATAAATCACTCTCAGACCTTTTGAAATCATAATCCTGCTGGCCATTTTTGCCAACTGTGTGGCCCTGGCTGTCTACTTGCCAATGCCTGAGGAAGACAGCAACAATACCAACAGCAACTTGGTGTGTCAGCATGTTTGTGTTTGTGCATAAATAGATATTACGACATACCATGAGTACTGACTGTACTGCACCGTGATGACTTATTACAGACTAGCTACTCAACAAACTATTGAAGCACATGTGTTTGTTGTACTTTTAATATACTGACTTCCTGTGACACAGACCTTTCCCTGGAATTAATCAAGTATAGCATCTATTTTATCCATAATCTATTTTTCAATGTATCAATCTATTAACATGTCACACTCTGAAAAACTAAACGACTGATGATGCTACAAATTCTGGTCGCAGGTCCACAGATGAACTCCAATTTTTGGTGATCTCAAACAAATGCTTGTTTTCTGCAGCCAAATTTGAAAACAGTCTTCAAGTCTAAAAGTCTCAACATCCAGTACCAATTAAACCTTGGGAGAATGTCCCCTATTTAAAAGCTTTCTTTTCTTTTTTCCTTTAGTGTTTTGTATTGTCTAGAACAATGTTGAACATGTCAAAACAAAGAAATATCTCAATTCAATCGAAATGGTAGTATACATTAACCCTTTAACGTTACGACGCAAAGCCCAGCTACTGGCTTGCGTAAACAAAGAGCATGAACACAAGCTGACGGTTTGTGCGGGATCAGATCTTCCCACTGTACGGTGAAGCTGCGTCAGACCACAGGACTGATGGAGTACTTTTTGGAGATCATCAAGGAAAATGACCCCAGCGGTTTCCTGCAGATCTCCAATGCTTTGATAACTAACTCGAACTCTTTTGGACCCCAGGCCATTTGTTTTAGGTGACAGGTATTGTTTTTTTTTGTTTTTTTTTTTTGTTTTGTTTTTTTAAATGAAAAAAAAAAAATCTTTGCATTTGGAACCAAAAATATGTCAACTTATCAGAAAATGTATTTAACATAGTATAAAAATCTATAATGAATACCACCCTGAAAGACCTTCTACATATGGCAACATGAAAGTCCTGAATCGGGTTAATCAAAACAGTGTAAACAAAGAACTATTACTGTAGGCACGTTTATTAAAAATACATCAGGTTTTTAATAAACCTGCTTAGGTATTCAGATGAGGCTCATCAAATCAGAGTACCAATCTCACTGAATATGCTAAACTATTCTTTTGGAACTTTGATAAATAATCAAATGACCAAAACTGTTATGAAATAAAATATGTGTCTTGCAGTTAATGCTGTGCTTACTCATGAAGCTTTGCACTGAAAAAGTTCAATTTAATTCAATTCAATCCCTTACAAATTTAAACAGAGAACCCAGCAATCCAAAGTTGCCTTTTACACCCTCTGAGCTAGTAGTAGGCAATGGTGGGAAGGGGTTTCTCTACATAATATAATATTGTAAGGACTGCCTAGAAACAACAGTGTGTTTGTACCTGAGACACTGGAGACTGCAAAAAAAAAAAAAAAAAGGCTCACAACCTTGGCCACCCTTTTGAAGAGGTACACTAGAGAAGCAGAAGCCAGAAGGAGAAACAGGATGTTCTTCACCGAACCATCCAAAGTTTACGCTCAGTAGGATGGCAATACGATGATCAGAACAGTCTGTACAGAACTGGAAAAGAATATTGGAGACAGAGGCATTGCATACCACCAGTGCTCAGTGGTAAATGGATATGTAAGCACACCACAGCAACCTCCCTGAACAAGACCCAGTGAATATCATTATAACAGACATTCAAGAAAGAGTCCGGAGAGAGCAATCCACTGGTTTCCAACAGAGAACCATGGCCTCAGAACCTGAGGTGCTGACTCGAATCTCAGCCACTTCACACTCAGCTGCAAACCACTCCAGTGTGTGCTGAAGGTCACGGTGTGATGAAGCCAACAGTACCACGGCATCTGCAAAAGGCAAAGATGCAATCCTGAAGTCCCCAAACTGGATCCCGTTCATGAACACCACAAACAGAATTGGATGGAGACAAGGGGCAGCCCTGGTAGAGTGCAACACCCACCAGAAACGTGTCTGTATCTGTGCCAAGAATGCAAACACAGCTTCCGCTTTGGTTGTATAGGGACCGAATGGCTCAGTGAGCCTGGTATCCCATAATCCCTCAGTACCCCCCACAGAGCCCCTGGGGGGATATGGCTGTAGGCCTTTTCAAAATACACAAATTACATGTAGATGGGCTGGTCAAACTCCCATGACCCCTTCAGCAGGGTAAAGAGCTTGTCTGCCATTTCATGACCAAGATGGAATCCGCATTGCTCCTCCTCAATCCAAGGTTGAACAATCGGTTGGAGCCTCTCTTCCAGCACTCTAGAGTAAACTTTCTCAATTATGTCCAGAGCCTTCAACATCTCAGGGTGAATGTCATCCATTTGTGGTGTTTTGCCACCAAGGAGTTTCTTAACTATCTTGGCAATGTCTACCACAGATATCGGCCAAGATTCCCCTGAGTCTTCAGGCTCTTCCTATAAACATTCAGACCGGAATGGCATACGCCACCAACAGATAGAAGAAGTGGTGGATATAGAGAAAACACACCAATGGCTGCAATAACCAGGGTTGAAAGACAGCACAGAGGCACGTAATCATGACAGCACAAGACCAGACATCAGCACAAAATCAATAGAGGCTGGGGTCTACCACAACAGACAGACCCCCAGGTGTAGGCTGTGTAATGATGCACCTGAGACAGTACAGCACAGCAGGCTGTAATACACAGGTGGGAGCAGCATGCATGGAGCGTCATAACCAAGTAGCTGGCATAGTGTACAGAAACATCTGCGCCGAGTATGGGCTGGAAGTTCCAGGACCAACATGAAAGATGCCTCCAAAGATGGTAGAGAATGACCGAGCCAATATCCTATGGGACTTCCAAATCCAGACTGATAAACTGATGGTGGCTAATCAACCAGACAATGTGGCAGTCGATAAACAGCAGAAGAAGGCAGTAGTGATAGATGTAGCAATCGCAAGTGACAGCAACGTTGAGCTAATCCCTCGAACTACATCTGAGATCTCTATCCAGAAGAGTGCAGTCCTCGGAACAGCTAAGACACTGCGCAGAGCCCTCAGGACCAGATTTTCTTTTGGTTTTTTTTCTTTACACCCCATCAATATTTTAAAGGGAAAATTAAATTGTCATTTTTTTAGGTTTAAACTTTGGCATGGCTAAGTTTTGCAATGCAGTGATTAATTACTTTATTAGTCAGTTTAAACTAATTAGTTATGTTTATATCCAAGGACAATGACTCAAAGACAGTGTTGGACTTGCATATTAGTTCAATGCCACTGAAGGGCATTGTCAGTGTGGTTATATTTAAATAGACTCACACAGAGTCATTGCATGCCTCTGTAGAAATGGGAGAGGCTATAAAAAATTCTTGTGGCATGTGAGTTTGTAAGTGACATGAATAGCCAGAGGAGGATTACTGTGATGTGCAACATAAAACTCTCATGAAGCTGTAAGAAACACGACCAGGGGTGATGATCTAAGTACTCAGCCGATAGTATGAATGAAAAAGACACTTAAAGCATAACTTCAGGATTTAATCCTGCTACACTGACAAGTATAATACTGAATGCTTTTTGTGTGGGGTACTGAGAGCTGTAACTGTGATGAACTATAGTTAGCTAAGGTTGTACTGTGTCAATCCCACATACAAGGAGGTACAGTAGTGAACTCCAGCAGCTAGCTAATGATTGAGTGGATCACTGTTTCAGGGTCCTTAGAAGATAAAATCAGTCTCAGTTTAGCAATGCTTCTTAGATGACTAAATCTGCCCCTGACAATGGTGCTGACATGTTTAATAAAATCAAAATGGAAGTCCAGAAATACACCAAGCTTTTTGACTACATTGTGCTTATTTCAAATGGAACAGGACTGCATGGACAAACTATAAAAACATCAGTTTTGTTTTCATTTAGTTGAGGAAAATTCTTTTCCATCCAGCATTTGATGCTGTCAAGACAGCAACTAACTGGATGAGAATTTAAAAAAAATCTATGAAGCACAATAACTCAGTAACAGATTTAAACAAAGCCTGTTGTTATTGTTTTACAGGAAAGCCTGGAGTACATCTTCCTCATCATCTTCTCCATAGAGTGTTTCCTGAAGATTGTTGCCTATGGGTTTCTTTTTCATGCAGATGCATATTTAAGAAACTGCTGGAACATTTTGGACTTCGTTTGTGTATCTGTAGGGTAAGTTGATCAATCGAAGCTGGTTCCATCTAGTCTGAATGGCTGTAGTACTGTAATTCTGAGGTAGAATTTAGAAATGCTTAGAACTGTCAGCTCATGCTTGACTCTGGTCCTATACATTTTGGATTTTGCATGCTTTTTTCTCATTGTTATGGTTTCTGTGCACGCCTTCATATTTTGCCTGTCTTCTGATGAGACCTAAGCTATTTTGTAGTTGTTGCTGTTCTTGTTGTTTTTAATCCATCATAAATACAAGTGGGAAGAAAATGTGAATAACTAATCAACTGCATTGTGAGCCTTATAGAACAACATGTTGTGTTTGCACTAGTTTTACAGTAAATAGGATGCTGTAACTCTTTTATGCTCTCTTACTAAGAATGACATGTCGCTATGACACAATGTCAAAACATCTATGAATATACTCAGAAGAAAAAGAAATATATATATACTAGGGATGGACTGATACCTCTTTTTGGTTTCCGATACCGATACCAATACTTCAACTTTGAGTATCTGCCGATACCGATACCAATACCAATACCGATACCAATACTGATACTATCTCTCCTCCTAAACTTCTTCGGAAATACCTTATTTGCATGGATACATTTGTGTAAGATGGCTTTATCCAAAGCCTCATACTATTAAAGCATACACTTTGCTTTTCTAAGAAAGGAAAAAATAGCCAAAAGCATGTCTCAAAGTGAAACTGTAGCTGCTTTATTTGAGCTGCAATCAGACTACAGTGTGCACTCAGTGCCATTCAAATATTTAGAACAGATCAAAATGACACAGCAACATTAAGCTGCAATTTAAAGGTTAAGTTACCAAAACTTGGTATTAAATAGTAGTACCACTAATAGAAAATGTACAGTGGTATACAGTGCTTATTTATGGCCTCTTAAGATATTCAAAATAAAATATGTGGGCTTTACCACATAACATAAAATTAGCTGCACAAAACATGGGAGAAAAAAATAAAGCAAGGGCTTAAGTGCATAGTATTGTTCATAGTAACTTCTTTTAAAGCAGCCTTTGAGTTTGTGTTTTTAATTGTGCTATTTAACACTCAATATGAGAACAAACGCAATCTCAGTAGAAAAATAACAATAATGTAAACAAAAGTGTAGGTTCAAGTTTTAAGACAAGTCATATCACTCAGAGCCTGACCTACAAACACTGTCACAACAACCCTGAGGTTTGTTCACTGAAGTTTGTTCACTTCAACATGAGGGGCAGGTTCTTCTTTAGAAAGATGAGCACTTCAGCTTTCTCAGCTGTGAGTCTGCTCCTCCTTTCATCAATAATAATAGAGGCTGTGCTAAATAGTCTCTCACTCTCTACGCTTGTTGAAGGTGCACTGAGAAACTTTTTTTCTGTGACTGCCAGGGAAGGAAACCTAGGTTCATTGACTTCCCAGCACTGCTTTTTGCATAATAAAGTTCGGGTCTATCCACTGTGCCGTCAGGCTGAGTAAAGACATAGGGCACACGTTTGAGCTCCAGATATCAGTAGTAAAACTGACAACGGCAACGTTTTCAAGGCACTTCGAAATAAACTCACACACCTCCTTGTACTTCAGTGGGACGGCTGTATCAGAGATAAAATGCCAGGTGGGCATCTTACATCATGGCTCCAAATGTCCCATTAAACGAGCAAACCCCATGTTCTCCACAACTGAGAGCGGCTGGTCATCCAGCAGAATAAACTTGGCAACTTTCTCTGTTATCAGCTTTGCTTTGTTGCTGTCTTGAGGTAGTTTCTGGCGCTTCTCCATAGTTTCCTGCAGTGTTTGTTGTTGTGGCTCGCTTTTCCGCTTGGCGCTCGTTGTTTGGATGTAGTCTGCATACTCTTTTCCATGATGCTTCCGCAAATGCTTTATCAAGTTGGTGGTGTTGAAGTTTCCTGTGCTGCTTCCATCCCTTGAGACATTCGCACTGCATAAATTGCACTCTGCTGTCTTGCTTTTCACTTCGTTAAGCTTGAAATAACTCCACACCACTGATATTACCACAACTTCGCTGACACACTCTGACGCTCTGGCTGCTGCTC
Source organism: Stegastes partitus (assembly GCF_000690725.1). NCBI lineage: Eukaryota > Metazoa > Chordata > Actinopteri > Pomacentridae > Stegastes > Stegastes partitus. Next base: position 513,427 of record NW_007577925.1, read on the forward strand.
ACGAGACGTGGGCAGTAGCCGCTCTTGGCTCTGCGCATGAGCAGTAATAAATGCCTACAAAATAATATTTTGAGTGAAATCACCCTTTAAAACTACGTCGTGCACCCGAACTAGAAGCCGTGCACTTATACGGCCGTAGAAGATTAGTACAGCCCTCTACGTGCAGCCCTCTATGAGCAGCCCTGTACGTGCGCTCTCTGGCTCTGCACACATACCCTTCTCATCAGATCGGCCAGTTACCACTGTCAAGTAAATCATCCGATGCCGTAATTTCGTCCAGTATCGTCCCGATACCGATACCCAGTATCGGATCGGCGCATCTCTAATATATGCATATATATATACACACACACACACACACACACACATATATGTATTTGTGTGTGTGTGTGTGTCTATATATACACTATATTGCCAAAAGTATTTGCTCACCCATCCAAATTATCGGAATCAGGTGTTCCAATCACTTCAATGGCCACAGGTGTACAAAATTAAGCACCAAGGCATGCAGACTATTTTTACAAACATTTGTGAAAGAATGGGTCGCTCTCAGTGAATTCCAACGTGGTACTGTGATAGGATGCCACCAGTGCAACAAATCCAGTTGTGAAATTTCCTCGCTCCTAAATATTCCACAGTCATCTGTCAGCCGTATTATAAGAAAATGGAGGTGTTTGGGAATGACAGCAACTCAGCCATGAAGTGGTAGGCCACATAAACTGACAGAGCGGGTTCAGCAGATGTTGAAGCGCACAGTGCAAAGAGGTCGCCAACCTTCTGCAGAGCCAATCACTACAGACCTCCAAACTTCATGTGGCCTTCAGATTATGTCGGGTTGTTTTTCAGGAGCTGGGCTTGGCCCCTCAGTTCCAGTGAAAGGAACTCTGAATGCTTCAGCATGCCAAGAGATTTTGGACAATTCCATGCTTCCACCTTTGTGGGAACAGTTTGGAGATGGCCCCTTCCTCTTCCAACATGACTGTGCACCAGTGCACAAAGTAAGGCCTATAAAGACATGAATGGCAGAGTCTGGTGTGGATGAACTTGACTGGCCTGCACAGAGTCCAGACCTCAACCCAATAGAACACCTTTGGGATGAATTAGAGCGGAGACTGAGAGCCAGGCCTTCTCGTCCAACATCAGTGTGTGAGCTCATGAATGCGCTTCTGGAAGAATGGTCAAACATCCCCATAAACACACTCCTAAACCTTGTGGACAGACTTCCCAGAAGAGTTGAGCTGTTATAGCTGCAAAGGGTGGACCAACATCATATTGAACCTTATGGATTAGGAATGCTTAAGCTCATATGTGAGTCAAGGTGAGCGAATACTTTTGGCAATATAATGTATTTATATACAAAAATATTACTGAAAACATATAATGCAGCGTTTCCAGAGACCTGTAGGTCTGTAGGGGGACAGTCCAATTTAGCAGCAAAGTTCTTGGTAGACCCTACCCTCCAGTTCAGTTTGAGTTTTGTTTCATGCCTATGTTTCGTGAGTCATTGCTGATACAAGCCATTCATGTATCAATGTTTTTCATTAGAGTTTAACCAGCAAAGCAGCAGTAGGCAGAAACAAGTCTATCACCAAGTTAGCAGAGCTGTTATTGGCAATGCTCTCCTGTGATATCACCAACAAGAGGCTAACATAGTGAAGCGCAGTAGAGTTAATAGTTTATTTTTCTTTGTTGTGCTGTTGTGGAAAAACTGCTGTGCCGTGGAAAAGTATTTTACTCTGTCAGCATGGCCGCACAGAATTCATCTAAGCCTTGGTCATCAATTGTAAATCCCACACGCCTGACAGAACAGATACATCAACACCATAGCTCCATGCCTGCAGTAAAATAGGCTGTAGTGTTCTAGTAGTATTAAAGATTAAGGATTTCTTGTCAGCCCCTGTTAACTGACACATATAAATGTAGAAAGACAGGGTACATCCCAGTATCATTTTTATTGCTCTTGTATTTTCTCATGGGACCTGGTTTTTATTTCTGCCCTGAGAAGCATAAGGGTAAATAATGTTGTACCCCTAAAACGAATGGTCGCAAACATATCCATCTTTACATTTTGTAGCCTTTAATGAAAAACTCACAGTTGAAAACATGTCATGTTCTCTCAGCCTAAACACATTGTATGTCCTATCTCCATCTCTTAAATGGATAGCATACTTTTATTACATTCAGATTACATTCACTCAGCTTTCTATAGTTACAAGTAGATATGCAGGCAAATTATATTTTTAAACTCATTGAATCACCTTAATTTCACAATGTTCAAATGAATACGGTATGAACACAAAGACAAAGAGACCAACTTAACCATCTGTGTTCTACAGTCCCACAATCTGAGAAACAACCAGAGTTATGAAATTGGGAAACTGAACCTTTTAAAGAGGGAGGTTGGGGAGGAGGAGATTTGTCGATCTGTCAAGGCTGGTGTAGCAGTGATGTGGTGAGCATGAAGCAGGCAGAATGAACGAAGGCTGCCTCAGTTATAAAGCACGCTAAGTGGGAGGGATGGACTTAAGCAGTAAATGATTGGACAGAAAAGGGTCTTGTGATGTCCTGACTCCGTGCCTGTCTGAACTATCGCCAAGCTTCATGAATATGAATTAATAAAAAAATCTTTAGGAAGCAAATTAATTTACATCAGACTTCAACAAAGTCTTTTGCATACATTCCACTGTAATTTTTTTCTGCACGTCTCCTCATTCTTCGGTAGGTGGAACTAAGTTTTGAGGGAGAGGGCACCCAAAGGGAACAAAGATACAATTAAAAGTACTAAGAAGGAGAGGCAGAATCAGTGTGGCACCTGTCAGTGAGCATGGTCAAGAACGATTCACACTTCCTTTAACAGTGTATCCTGGGAACGTTCAATTCAATTTTTCAATTTATTACATTTTTTTATGAACAAATTTAATAAACTAATACATTTATATAGCGTGAATTCACAATATATGTCATCTCACAGCGCTTAACATAGTAAGGTACAGACCTGACCAGTGTTTGACATTTTGGCAACTGTTATCTCAACATGAAAGAAAACCTAATGTGTTCTGTCTGTGTCTCATTAGGCTGTTTACTGTGGCAGTGGATGCCATTAACCACATCAGTGGAGTGGAGGCTCCAGTAGGTGAAAAAGGAGGTGGCTTTGACATGAAAGCTCTGAGGGCATTCCGAGTCCTCCGACCACTCAGACTGGTCTCTGGAGTCCCCAGTAAGTCAGTGATCTGCACTTGAATAAGATACTTTGAACCGTTAAATTGTCGAATTTCATTACGCTGTAGCAAATGCACTCAATTATTCTATCTTTGTAAATGAATTTTAGTAACAGTATTTGTTATTATTAGTAGTAAAGTGGAAAAGGTTCAAGCCAATACCCTACAACCAGAGGCATTACAGTGATTATAAGTAGGGGAATGATCGCCTGCTTGGGGGACGACACATTGTGAAAAATGACCAATTTTATGGAATTTTAAGTTGGTTAATTCCAAGATGCATCCTATCTCCCTCCTTAGGCCTGCAAGTGGTGATGAACTCCATCCTGAAGTCCATGCTGCCACTGTTCCATATCACCTTACTGGTCTTTTTCATGGTCACCATATACTCCATTATGGCACTGGAACTCTTCAAGTGCAAAATGCACAAAACCTGCTACTACACTGGCACAAGTACAGTATGCGACAATAAAGGGTTATATATGGCAATAATTCTATTTATACCAAATATCACATATTTGACAGACAGCCCAGGACAGTGGTCTGGATGGATGGGGGACTGTGATGTATGGATGTGAAATTTTGACTTTTTGTTATTATTATTATTATTATTATTATTATCATTATCATTATCATTATCATTATCATTATCATTATTATTATTATTATGTAACAGTTTGTACTCAGTGTTAGTCACATAGCCATTTCTAATTCACAAATGAAATATATATTATATATTGTGCACCCATTCTGCATAAAATGCAGAATCTCAATGTGGAGTAAGGATAAGGTTCAGTCATGATTAATCATTTTCTTTCTTTTCTCTGGAAAGAAGAGCAGCAGGTGAGCAGAAGAAGACATATTTAAAAAAAAAGAAGTCATTCGTGTTTTAAAGTCAATTAAGCATAAACAGGCATATTTGAAGATTGACTGGCTAGTGATTATGATGCTATGATTCCTGCATAGTGTTGCAGGAATCATAACATTCAGTTGCAATGAAGATATAATTAGTGAAGTAATCTACAAAGCTGTGTGTACAGTTGAAAGGATTTTGAAGAAATCATAGTAGGTCTACAATGCAATGCACATAAACCACAACAAGATTCAAAATGACCAAATAAATGCGTAGTGAAGTGAGAGACATCTAAGGTTTCTGTGGGTCTTGACAAACTAATGCCATGAAAAATGCCTTGTTTCAGCAATTGTGTTAGGATGAGGTCTTAACAGTAACCTATCTTTCCTCTCTGCTTTGCCCTTGCTACTCTTTTCTGCTGAAAGATAGTGTTGATTTTAAATATGTTTTTGATACTAACTCATCACTTGCAGTGCCACATACAAAAAATAAATAAGTTTAAAAATAGTAACAACGTGACCTATAATCTGTGCCACGTATCTGTAGTATGCTATATATACTGTTTTAAAATAGAGTTCACCAAATGTGGACCTATCTTTTAATGGCATAGCAGCAGTAGGCTTTTACTGGGCTGCACATTTTGACAAAACTGACATGATCAATTTTTCTGCTAAAAATACATTTAGACATTTTAGGAACATTTTGTGAAGTTAAAGAGCTACTTTGAAATTGTGCATTTTCATGATAGACTTTGTTTTAGCCTAATCTTTGTAAGCATGGACTTGTTGCAATTAAAAACTCAAATTAAACAACAATGAGCTAGGTATTTTAGGGGGTCAGTTGTGGTTTTGAGCTAAAAGATACCACACAAAGATGTCTGTGAAGATTCTCAGTCATCCAGGTTATTCTCGTAGTTTAATCGCAACAACTGGACTTGCTTGAGTTCCTTGAAGACGTCTCACCTCTCATCCAAGAGGCTTCATCAGTTCTAACTGACTAGTTGGGAGTTCCAGATACTTACATCCTTAAGGAGGCTCCTTGACTCATCAGTTCTGACCGACTGTCAACTAGTCAGTCAGAACTGATGAAGCCTCTTGGACGAGAGGTGAAATGTCTTCAAGCAACCACACAAAGAGGATGTGGTTAGACAAAGTGATGCAGAAACTTTTCACATGTAGCTGTCCTGTTTCCTGTTGACTCAGATCATGTCACTGACCACGGTCCAGTACTATTTGTGTCTGTATTTGTTCATAACACTAAATGCTTGTATATGTTACGTGTATCATGAAGATATCTTGTACTGATGAGTATGCTCTCAGGTCAGGATATGGTTAAAAAAAATAGCTGAGGTTTAATAAATGCACTAAAACTAAAAAAAAAATCAATAGCACATAAACACTTATCGTAAAGAAGTGATGTGAAGTTACAGCTTCATGTGTCACGTGTATGGTAACAGGAGCAGGATAGAGAACTCAAATGAGCGAGGATAGACTGATTTAGTCCAAATGATTAGGTAGCTCTAGAGGTGCAAGGCAAAAAGCCAGGTCGTAGACTTTTGGCAGGTCAAACACAGGACCAGAATGGGGAGCCAGGAACAGGCTAGTGTGGGAGACAAGTGACTGGGACCATTGCAAAAGTTTGATGGCATTCTAATGGCGAGGTGGTGCTGTTTGACATGGTTAAAGTTATAGGGGATTGGGAAAGTGAGGATATAGCTATGGGTAGAGACTCAGGCGGAACGAGAAAAATGAATAGAAAGGAGGCAGCCAGTATCACATCCTGTTACATTAGGCATTGAAAAGTGGTCCCACCGTTGTGAGGTTTGTACATTTTCTTTTGAGAAATAAAAAGCATTGGTAGGTCATTTGTACTCTGTATTGGCCAGTAGCTTTGTTTAAGCTTTCTCCGAGAGGATAAAAATCTCATAGGGGCTTTTCTAAATATGTTCCCAAAGGTACAAGATATGAGAACATTTAACTTGGTATGGCTTCGCATTCTCCCTACATATGAACAAATGCAAACATTATTGTCTTCTGGCTTTCAGACATCATTGCTACAGTGGAAAATGAGAAGCCAGCTCCATGTGCCCAAGCGGGGAATGGTCGTCGCTGTGCCATCAATGGCACCGAGTGTCGAGCTGGATGGCCAGGCCCAAACCATGGAATTACCCACTTTGACAACCTGGGCTTTTCCATGCTGACTGTCTATCAGTGTATCACCACACAAGGGTGGACTGATGTCCTCTACTGGGTAAGGCATTCGATTAATTTACAAGCAAATGGGTTTGCACACAATAAAAGTTCTTCAGTATTCCATAGCTACTACCAAACAGCCAAAAGCAAAAACCAAGATAATCCCATGTAATTCTCTACTCACCAAAATGCTCATTCTCTGCACACTCAGAGAGCCTTTCTTTGGAACACTGCAGTGTCAAGGTTTCCCATCTTAATGCACTGAAGATAGTTGGTGTAATGGTTAATAAAAAAGACCTATATGCCATTATATTAGATTTTTTTTATTTTTTATTTTACAAGATTTTAGTTCCCCAAGTCGTACTTCAATGGCAGTTTAGTTTAAAAACATACACATTATGCAAGACTTCAGCTATGAAGTCTGCAATCCTGGAGACAGATTGTTGATATTTAGATGGTTAGGATGCGCGAGACTTACCGTCTCTCTTCCTGCCTGTTCTTCTTTCATCCCCTTCCCTTTCCTCTTGTACTGTGCATGAACATGACAAATGAAAATGTGCCTGGAACAGGCTGGAATAATGTGTGGAACTGGCCAAGTCGCTTTATTTGTTTTCACTTTACAGAGCCAGCCAACTGTAACAAAAATCTTTTTCTCAAAAAGTATACTGGATTAGAATGGCAAACTCCACCTTTTAATATTTAAAGTCTGGGTGTAGCTTGTTGTTTTCTATGCTATATATCCAGCACATCTGAGGTTCATCACTCATCAACCTCACTGGATTCAGAGGATCTGGCCAAAACAGACCTAGCAGACCCTAGTTCTGAGACAGCTTAAAGAGACATTGTGTCTCAAGGAATGGTACTTGGAAATCATGAGCACTTAATATGATCCTTCTCTGACAGTAACCAACCAATGGTAATATAAATCTCTCAGTTAACAAATTAGGTTGCATCATTAACATCTAAGCTCTCCCAGTCAGCTTCTGATGGAGCACAGGTCACGGCCCTGTTGATCACAGCTTTCCAAGTTGTCCAGTTTGGTTGTTGCTGTTGGCTAACTCCTCTGACTTTAGGCTTCTTATGTACAATCTTGACTTGGAGATCAACAGTTCTTTTCTAACCTTTCAGTAGCATTTTCGTTGACTGTTTTGTCTGCATCCTATGCATGTGATTACTTGGCCCTTGATGTTCTGTGCTGGCAAATCATGTGAGTCTCTTAGTTTGAACAGAAGCCTCATTTTCTCCTGATTGGAACCTAAGGTTATGGATTTCAATGGCAACTTGAGATTTTTTTTTATCCAAACACAGCCGTACTGACACCACAAAAAAGCCAGCCATTTTGGAGACAGTTTAAATTAAGCACTGTTGTTAAAGTGGTGTAGGGGCCCTATGTTGGTGTGGAAGAAGTCCAGTACGGCCTTATTTTATTTCTCCTGTTCCTCTACTGCAGCATGAATTAACAATCGAGGGAAAAATATCAAAATCTGGCAACTAAATCGTTACCAAACAACTTCTTCACCAATATGTTTGTACAGATGTGTAATAACATGCCTTAAAATGTTGAAGTTCAACTCTCGTGGGAAACCCTGGAAAACACCTGCTCAAGTTAGGGTACCGATAAATGATTGATGAAAAATCGATTATTTAAAATC
>NW_007577925.1:523663-531463 GCF_000690725.1 Stegastes partitus
CGTTTTCTCGAGATAACGGGTAAATTTTCTCATTATCTCAGGATAACAAGAATCGTTTTCTCGTGAAAACGATATAATTGGTGTTAGTGTTTGCCCACTCGTGCCTGGTCCAGGATGGAATCTCAGGTGTGTGGGACCTCCCACACACCTGAGATTCCATCCTCAGTCACCAGGGGGGGCCGGAGGACAGACGAGACCGGGCACGAGCGCTTCATTGTAAGTTGTCGTGCTCGGTCAGCTGTCTATATAAGATATGTCACACCAGGAAGTCCGACAACTTCTGATGAAGGCTGAAGTGACAGTCGAAACTGTCAACGGGATAATTATCTCGTTATCTCGGGAAAACGCCGTTTAAAAAAATGTGCGGCCATGACCGCTCTCGGCTTCCGTAGGCAGAACCTTAGGTAAAGGAGAAAGACAGGAAGATGAGGCAGAAGTAAAGCAAAGGTAGGTGGGGCACAAGAAGCAAGATATAGTATGTATAGACATGCAACAGGAATGGGAGGGATTGAGGTGTGGTCCTGCCCCTGAACCTCAGCTAAAGATTTTGTCTCAATTGAAAGAAGGTCGTAGTGTTTGGTGTTAAAGGACATGCCCTGGTCAAAAATAACTTCAGGGTACCTCACAGTAGTAGTGGAAGGTAGGACAATGCCAAAATTAAATGATTATATTGTTAGATAATGAAGTGCTGAAGTGTTCGAGGTCAATACAATAATTTCAGTTTTGTCAGAATTTAAAAATAGAACATTACAGACGATCCAAGCCTTGATGTGTTGTGGCCGGTGGCCAAAAGGTGTGTGTGCGGGACCAAAACGAACAGTGAGCAGGACAAAGGATAAACAGGTGTATTTCAGGGGATCCAGGGAGTGTGGGACACCGGGAGGCAGGTGAAGGGATCCGGGGTAGGTGCGCTGTCGCTGCGGTGGTGCAGGCGGGTGATAACTCATGTCCGTGCTCGTGAGACGTTCTCCCCGTGCAGGTGCCTGTGCCAAGGGACAATCTAAATCCGTGACTCCGTGGTGCACAAAAGGGCTGGCGTAGCGAGCTGGAGACGCTGGGCACTGGAGCCGGTGAAAGAGACGCTGGCGAAACACAAGAGTATACAGTTATTAACAAACTCGAGAATACTTTAGCAATACGCTCATGTACTAGCTAGGCGGCCGAAAGTACCACTGGTAGAGTTGTCAATCATCTGGCACTCGAGCACAGGTGGAATAGTGGCTTTATCCAGCGATAAAGTGATGAGATGAGCTGCAGCTGTGCCAGCGCAGAGCGTCTTCCTCCAAGCAGCTCCGCCCAGGCAGAAAAAACACAGCACAACTCCAGCCGCCACACAAAACCACCGCCAGCCATATACAAATAAAACCACTAAAACACAGCACAATCACCACATGATGTCTTGAATACATGCCTGTAGACATGATTGAGGTTTGAAGAATTCAGTAGTCCAAGGTTCTTCTAGAATAGTTAATTGTCAAACCTGAACTGACATATCCCAGATACCATCAGAACAGCTTACTTGTGCTTTACATGTTCTGAGTTTCTACAGTTTTGAACTGTTGATGGTAAATTGCTAGCAGTGTGGTACACGTAATATTGAAATATACTGATAATCCCACCTGACTGCATAATAGCAAACAAAAATGTATGGTACACTGTTCCTTTAATTGCTTGTTATTTTAAATTTTTTGTTAAACTTAGCTAATTCTTTGTTAAAGATAAAAAATTATACTTTTTTCTTGTAGGTGAATGATGCCATAGGAATGGAATGGCCATGGATATTTTTCACCTCACTCATCTTGGTGGGCTCCTTCTTCGTGCTCAACTTGGTTCTGGGTGTGCTGAGTGGGTAGGAATACCTTTGACCTAACTACCACCCCTTTGTTATTTTTATTTTTTTCGTGATAATGCTTTATTCATCGCACTGTCCATTTCTCCAGGCCATATGTTATGTATGCTCTTCACATTAATTCTCATTTTGTTCTGTCTTACATGTTCACTTTCTTGTATCCTTCTAGTGAGTTCACAAAAGAGCGAGAGAAAGCCAAGTCCCGTGGAGAATTTCAGAAGTTGCGGGAAACCCAGCAACTGGATGAGGACCTCAAAGGCTATATGGAGTGGATCACTCAGGCTGAAGTCATAGATAATGACCAGGAGAGACAGGGTAAGACGCAAGACACACAGAGGCAAATACCTGTTATGTCAGAATGACATAACTGTCAAAACTCCCATTACTACAGTTGGATCTTTTTGTAAAACATAACCATGAATGTACTTGTTGACAATTTCATATTCATTTTTGGTTGAATTTTGTCCACATGATAAGGCAGACCTCTCCTCTTTAAAATACACTATTCACAATATAGCGCTTCCTAAGTCCTAATGGTTAATACAAACTTTAACTTAAATGGAGTCTGGGTGTCGAAGCAGGGTAAAAGGCAAAAAACTGTGAACCTGAGACAGCTAAGCGGATCTGACATCCCCGGAAGAAAATTGAAAAAAACAAATGGCTATTTTGTGAATTTTTAAACAAATGCACATGTGCACAATAAACTTGCATACAACTGTAGCAGACAACAATTCTCCTTTGCCTCAGCTGCTTGGGTTGGATGGGTTCAACAATGCCGTTCTTAAAACCCATTAAAAAGAAGAAGCCACCCATCTTCACCCAGGAGCTTATAGATATATACACTTACATATACTTACACAAGATATATACTATGAAATACTCATCAGCATTGTGTGTGTGTGTGTGTGTGTGTGTGTGTGTGTGTGTGTGTGTGTACATGCACATGTATTTTCTTCAGGCCTGCTACCACTGGAAAATGGAGGATCAGAAAATGGAAATCCCGTCAAAATGGACACCATGCAGTTGATCATCTATTACTAGTCAGTAGTGCATTTGTCATCTTTACAGTGTGATTACAGTATACATATACATACATATATCCTAATTTCGCTATATAAAATACAGCGACAACAAAGGCATTCTATTCTATTCAGTACCAGCAAAAGTTTAGACTCACCTTCTCAGTCAATGGTTTTTATTTATTTTAATAATTTTCTACATTGTAGATTAATACTGAAGATATCAAAACAACGAAAGAACACATATGGAACTATGTTGTAAACAGAAAAATGTTAAACAAACCAGAATATCTTTTATATTTTAGATTCTTCAAAGTAGCCCTGTTTTGCTTTGATGACAGCTTTGCCCACTCTTGGCATTCTCTCAATCAGCTTCATGAGGTGGTTTGGAATTAACAGGTGTGCCTTGTCAAGAGTCAGTTTGTGGAATTACTTGTCTTAATGTGTTTTAGACCAGCAGCTGTGTTGTGCAGAGAAACAGTGGATACGCCACAGATCGTGTTCAGAGATTCAAGTGCAGACAAAGACACGACAAACCAAATGTGTAAAATAACTGTATTCATATTATAATTTTATTTTATTTTAATTTATTTAATGTTCTTTTTGGCTTTTTGCCTTTATTTATCACAGCACTGGAGAGAGACAGGAAAGGGGGGAGAAAAATGGGGAAAGACGTGCATCCAATGGCCGTGGTCGTGGGATCGACTCTCAACCACGGCTATTTGCTGATAACTGGTGGTCGAGGTTGATCCCATGGCCGCTGCATTGTGGACTATAGCCCTGGTTTGTGGGTTGTTGTCTTATCCAATTGAGCTATCGAGGCGCCCCCACAATGATGATTTTTACAGGAAATGGAAAGTGAGGTCTGAGAGGAATGGTGGGCTAGAGCTCCTTTGGGAGCCAACTACAGGTTGGTATGGTAACTACCAAACAATTTCAAATACAAAAATTAAAGGAGCAAGCAGCATTGGACGGGTCGTCGCACTTCTACGTGTGTCGGACGCTGAGCATGTCGGGGTTGTGGCAGAAATGCGCTGCGGGAAATGTGACAATCATCTAAGCGTAACCCGTTTCTCATAAAACAGTAAATGCAGTTAAGTGTCACAGTTGTGCAGAATGCTGTCGTTGTTCCGTTTGTCCATTAGATGGAGATCTGACTCCTTTCAATCCTCAGTCCTCATTGTGTCTCCTCAGTAGTACAGGAGTAAGCTGCAGCCAGAGCGGTTTAGACGGCCGCCAACAGCACACTGTTTGATGAAAAGTCTTTCTTTTTGAGGTGTGTAGGAGTTAACCCCTCGGACACGTGTCAAACTCAAGACACGTGTCAAACTCAAGGCCAGTGGACCAAATTCGGCCCGTCACATCATTTTATGTGGCCCGCAAGAGATGTGTGTTTCCTAATCTGATAAATTAATGGGATTTACCTGATGTAATACAATGTTATGACTTATGTTATAATAACACAGCAATGTACCTACACAGGGCTTTGGACTGCGACCAAAATGTTCTCATGTATGACCATTTTTGAGCATGCAAGTGAAGATGAGCATCAGGCTGATCTGGTTTCTTCCGTACAGGTAGCTGCTGCTCCAGTTACTGTGGTTGGAAATAATCACATTTCTTCCACATTGACTCAGTCTCTCTCTGCCTGACGGGTAAAACAGTCAGTTTCACTATTACTGTATTCCAATGACAAAACGATATATAGCCGACAATGTTAAAGAAAAGACAAGAAAAGAAAAGAAAAGAAAATTGAGGTGAGAGAGGGAGAGGTCCAACACACCTGATGATGAAAGTGTTCAGGTGCAGGCAGACAGATCTCGACTGAGTCAGTCAGGAAGAAAAAGTAGCCCCACATCCAATCTGGAAGGTTCACATTTTAACAACAATCACAATTTTGACGATATACACTGATGGCCAGTGTGGACATTTAAAAGCCCGTAGAAAAGTGTGTTCATGAATAAAACTCTGCTAAAAACGCTGCCAATAGAAAACCTTTCATTGTGGGCAAATTAGTGTAGAATGCACTTTCTACTGTTTTCCAACAAATGTTTGGTTGCACACCTGGCAGAGGAGCTGCACTGCAGACACCTGGTAGCATCTACCAGAGCAGCACGTGAGGCATTCAGGGAACATCGGTAAAATGTACCATCTACAGGAGCAGCATGTGAGGCGTTCATGGAACATCTGTAAAATGAAGCATCTACTGGAGTAGCATGTGAATATGAATTATGCAAAAACAACTATTCATTAGCTGCATGGTGCATTAATAGCTGTGGCAATGCTGAACCACAATAAGGGGGGTGGGCGACTAAATCATTAGCTGGTGCGACAAACGAAGAAAGCTGGTAACACCATCACCATCACAATCAGATGCAGAGACAATTATTTAACAATATGTTAAGGAGTAACTGGCCCTTTGAGGGCAAACATAATGCTTATGTGGCCCAGAATCAAAATGAGTTTGACACCCCTGCCCTAGGAGGAAGTAGATTTTGAAAATGTCAAAAATCACAAAAAATTGCACAGTTACTTCAAAACGGCGGACTTCCTGTTGAGTTATGACGCATACCATGAGTTATGGTATGGGTCCAAAAGTCTTTTTCGTGCGTCCTGATGTGTTGCATATGCCTACCAAATTTCGTAAACATCGGTTAAACATCCTGCGGGGGCTAATAGATAAATTGCTGCAGGGGGCGCTATAGAGCCATTTTGCCAAACAGGCACACATTGTCTGTCGTTGAGCCGATAGTGACTCGTATGCCAATTTTGTTGAGTTTATGAGCATTCCAAAGCTGTCAAAAAATCCTTTCCGTGTCATAGCAACTATGCATCGCCATGGCAACACCGTTGCTTCATGCTGTAACATCGTCAGTATGGGAAGACTTAGCTGATCAATTTTAGGAATGATATCACAAAGTTTGGAGTAATGGCACATGTACGTGTAATGCCTCAAACAGCCTGTTACCAATAGGTGGCACTATGACTGTGAATGGATTTTAGCATATGGATGTGATCAGGACAACAGTCTGATCAAATATGTAAAGTTTGAGGCAGATTGGAGCATGTACAGGGTAGTTACACAGTCCTTTCTCTTTCATGGCAAAGGATCAAAAATCAGAGGGCTGCCGTGGCCACGCCCTTTGACCTTTGCACGTGATTTTGATAACATTTTACCTTCAAGGCGTATTCTGCATGCTACCAAATCTGAGCGCTCTGTGACTTACCCCCTCGGAGGAGTTAGCTCAGGTTGGACAAACAAACAATCCAAAATGGCGGACTTCCTGTTGGGTTTAGGGTATGGTTGTCACTAACTTTTTTGTTCGTCCTGACTTCCACCATATACCTACCAAATTGCGTAGGTCTAGGTCAAACATGCTTCCAATGGGACTCTGTTGAAATTTTCTAGGTGGCGCTGTAGAGCCATTTTTCTGTTGAGGTGTGTATTTCCCCTCAATCATAAAATTTTTCGCTGGGTCTGATGTGTGTGCCAAGTTTTGTGCGTTTTCGAGTACGTTTAGGACCTGAAAAACACGTTTCTTTGTGTCGAAGAAATAATGACATAGCAGTTCCAATAGGGTCCTACTCACTGTAGTGTTCAGACCCTAATTATGAAGCTCAACGTAGTAATAGGGATGTGGACCTCACCAGTATGACAAGGCCAAAAAACATGCACTTCAAATGAGTGACTAACTATATTAGAGAGGACCCAGCATGAGACAGGTGAACTTAGCTGACAACCAAAGCAGGGAAAAGGATGAGGGAAGGTGAATGGAGAAAGCATGTAGTGTGGTTGGAATGGCTTCTGAGCCCCTCCACAGTCGAAGTGTCCTTGAGCAAGACACTGAAGCTAAAGTTGCTCCCAATGGTAAGCGCCTTGTATGGCAGCTCTGTCGCCATTGCTGTATAAATGTGTGTGTGAATGGGTGAATGAGGACACATTGAAAAGTGCTTTGTGTACCTCCAAGATAGAAAAGTGTTATATAAGTGCAAACCATTTAACTAAGGTCTGGTGTCGTGTAGTGGTTTGAGCGTGGCTTTTATTGCAGATGGTGATGAGTTGTAGGTGGGCCACTCCCCGGGTGTTGTTCAGGTCGGTTCACTTGGGTGATTATCCAACTGGCTGCACCTGCCTGCTGCCAACAAGTGCTCAGCACCTCTGGGAGGTCCTTCAGGACTGGTGGAAAACTGTTCCAGGAGACTACCCTCATGAAGCTGATTGAGAGAATGCCAAGAATGGGCAAAGCTGTCATCAACACAAAATAGGGCTACTTTGAAGAATCTAAAATTTAAAACATATTGTGGTTTGTTTAACATTTTTCTGTTTACAACATAGTTCCATATGTGTTCTTTCATAGTTTTGATCAGTATTCATCTACGGTGTAGAAAATAAATAAAATAAAAGCCTTGAGAAGGTGATTTATATATATATATATATATATATATGTTGTCTGAAGCACAGGACAAGAAGAGCAGCTGTATATGCAAAGTAAAATGTCTTAATTTAGGAGCAATGTGAAGATAGTCATTCTCCTGTGTTTTTTGCTGTTGCAGTAAGCTGGCTCGTAAGTGGAACCGTTTGTTACGCCGTAAATGCAGAGTATACGTGAAGTCCAAACTGTTCTACTGGTGGGTGATCATGCTCGTCTTCTTCAACACACTGGCCATTGCAACGGAGCACCACAAACAGTCGCAGAGACTAACAAACTGGCAAGGTCAGAGCATTACTCACCTTACATACCTATATATAGTTTAATATTTTATTTCCTGACAGTTTAAAATATTTAGCTCTTCCATTTAAGAACACCATGTAAGAGCAACACAGACAATACACACAATACAATTATATCACATAATACATCTCTGATGTGAAGAGAGGGATCAAACCTTTATGTTGATGTGTGTGTGTGTGTAGGTGTGTGTGTGTGTGTG
>NW_007577925.1:531532-541666 GCF_000690725.1 Stegastes partitus
TGTGTGTGTGTGTGCGTGTGTGTGTAAGCAGAGCTATGTATTTCAGTTTTTCTAAAAACATTTGTTTGGTGCAATCAGATGGAATTATTAAAACACATGTTTTTATCACAAACAATAAACCTGTATTATATTAACGGTCTCTTGACCATTTCAATTCAACTAAGCTCTTTTGTGAGCCATCTGCAAGCTTCTAGTTGTATTTTTGACCACTCCTCTTGATGCAGTTCAACTAAATTTGTTGGCTTTCTGACAGACTTGATTCTTTAACAAAATCCACAGGTTCTTGATTCAATTCAGTTCAATTCAATTTTATTTGTAAATTCACAGGAGGTATAGCAGGAGGGGCTGGGGTGGGATCCAGAGACACCTGCAGAGAGAACAAGCACAGGACCTCAGGAAATAGCACAGACTTAGTGATATGCAATGGTGATATATAAATCTATGGAAGACAGAGAGAGGAGAGGAGAGGAGAGGAGCCCAGTGCATCCTGGGAATCCTCTGGCAGTCTAAACTTATAGCAGCATAACAAAATGACAGCTCAGGTGATCCTGAGCAGCTCTAACTATAAGCTTTATCAAAGAGGAAAGTTTTAGGACTAATCTAAAAAGTAGAGAGGGTGTCTGTTTCCTGAAACCTGATTCCACCACAGACGAGCCTCCCAAACTAATTATTGAAACTCCAGGAATTCTGAGACAGGATGTTCCTGATTTCTACAATATTTCTAAGATGAAACAAGGCTGTCCTACAAACTGGACTTATATATGTGTTGAAGGAAATATCCTGGTCAAAAATAACTTCAAGGTTCTTCTTCAAGTAGAACTGAGTAACTATCTGGTTAGAGAGCGTTTTCTGAGGTGCTTAGGGTCAAATACAATAACCTCAGTTTGTCTGAATTCAAATGAAGAAAAAAACAAGTGTAGAAATGTGTTGTGAAAAAAGCATAACTTGTGCAGTCTCACAAACCAATTAATATAAAATGTAGCAAAACTACAGTTTCTGATTAAAATTGTATTCGTTTATCAGGGGCACCAAGCATATATTCTTTTCAGCTGTTAGGTATGCCATCTGAGAGACCTTTATCAGGAAAATTGAAGATTGAATATTAATGAGTAATCAACTCTACTTATATCGATCAGCCTTAGAATTGAAAGTCGTGAACTCTGATTTCATGACCCTCCAGTTCCCAAACAAAGAAGTAAACAGTAAAAACAGACGATAATTATACGCAAACATTTATTATTTCATATCACAAACAAACAATAAACAACAATGACATAACAAACAACAAAGAGTGAATAAATGAATATAGATAAACAGCTAATTAACTGTCACCGTCACTGGAAGCAGTTGGTAGAGCGGTGATCAAACTAGAATCACTTTGGAATTGAGCATTGACAATCGTAATTTCTACATTCACCCGTTTAGCCGAAAGCCTTTGTAGGAGGGAGAGGGAGGCTGCTGCAGGATGTTGATGATGATCTGTGATGATACCAACTATTTTCTACAAAGTAATGCCAATTAGTGAAAAACATTAATTGGAAAACAAGTGACTTACACAAGGGCTAACCCGACGACGGATGGAACAAGGCTTACAGAGAAGAAGATTCAAGAACTTGATTTATCCCTGAAGGACAATTCAGTTTACAGTCTACCAGACGGGTAACATAAGAGACAACAATCACAAGCATTGATTGAAGAGCTGCTAAAAAAGAAACATTATTGAGGCCTGCAAACATCCAGAAACGCCTCAGATTTGCCAGAGAGCACAAATACGGCATGGGCAAACTAGTGAAAATTGACGGAAGCATAAGCAACGTCTTAGCTCATCATGGTATCCCTTCTGGGGTCTGTTTCACAAAGCAGGTTCAACAAACTCTGAGTCTAATCCTGAACTCTGAGTTGATCTACTATGAGATAGGAAACTCAGAGTTTCCGGTTCCAGAACAGCGGATTTGAGTTAGTTTAATCAACTCGGAGTAGTTTCACCTGGAGTTAAGCACATGCACCAAAACTATAAAAAGCCAGCATCAACGGAGCCCCGAGTCAATGAGTCACCATGGCAACGGGGAAGTGGAGGGCTGCGTTTTTCACCTCACTAGAATTGGAAATCTTAATGCACTCATATGGCGAATTTGAACGTGTTTTTAAAAAGAAGTGCAACACCGCTGCAGCTGCAAAACAGAGGGAGACGGCGGGGAGACCATTGCTGCTCGGGTCAATGCACAAGTTTAAATGTCGTCCTTTGCAGTCACAATAATAATACAGGAGAAAACTGCTTGAATGGTAGCCCATTAATTTATTTCATTTAGGTGCGATCGCGCGGGGGGAGAAGTGCACTTGGCAGCAGCTTAAGATGAAACATAAAAACATTGTTCAAATCTGAGGTTGCAGCACAAGAATTTAACAGAATATAATTTAAAATTAATTTAACAGATCTCTACATCATTCACCTGCAACCCAGTGGAACTCCTCCTGGATGGCTCTGTCAGGTTTATGTTCATTGAAAATGACAAAGATGGGTAAAGGCCGTCTCAGGGTGAGGCACACTTTTCTGACCGCCCTGCATACAGTTGCCTTACTCAGGTGCTCTGCATCTCCGACACTCTACAAAAAACTGTCATTTGGAAAGAAATGCAGCGCAGCAAACAATATGACAATAAATGTCTATCTATCAATACAGATTGATAGAGTAAACTACTATTGATCCCGCAGCAGGGAAATTTTAAGAACAGCAGCTGTCAGAAGTGGAATTCGAACCCACGCCTCTGGGGAGACTGTGACCTGAGTGTAGGGCCTTAGACCCCTCGGCTGTCCTGAACACACAACATCTGCTGGGATGTGAGAGCATGACTACGGCTGGTGATGCTGCACATGTAAGGACGGATTAGGTTGCATGTAAATGATGGCTTGTGACGTGAAACAGACAACTGTCTGGAAATGTTAGAACATCTATGTGCGGTCTGATAATGACCTCCCGACAAATATTTAATTCTCTGTGCAGTAATGCTGCACCTTCATCCACAGGATTGTTATCAAAGGGACATGCCATGTTCGTGAAAAAAGTCGCCACCTGTGCCTAATGGAATTCTAATACAGCCTATAGACTCTGATTGTTTTAATGGTTTTTGACAGACGGCAGAACTAGGCTACGCCAAAACTCACCTGCTGACTGAATGAATGAGAAAATCAAATCGCGTGTGTGGCTGAAAGAGGGACAGACAGAGAGAAACTCGAGGTTCATTGAGAAAAACCTGGTCCTGACCAGGGTAGGTTTATAGAGTCTGTACCGAGGTCTTAAGTTGACTCTCTCTGTGAAACAGGCTAGAGTTACCCCTCTTCCTCTGGTTTGAGTTACCTCCCTTGTGAAACGGAAAACTCAGAGTTTCCCTCATTTCGGGCTTAACAGATTCAGAGTCTTCACTAAACCTGCTTTGTGAAATGAACCGCTGGACTGAATCTGATTGATCGTGGATTCATATACTAATAGGACAATGAGCCCAAACATACTTCAAAGCTGTGCAGAAACTATTTAACCAAGAAAAAGGAATCTGGAGGACTGGAACTGATGGACTGGTAAAGTCAAAGTCCAGATTAGCATCCTATTGAACTCATTTGGGATGTAGTACATTCTAAGATTGATTGCACAAAAGTTTCATCTAAAGCAAGTCTGTGGGAACAGCAAGAAACTATTTGGAATTCAATAACAAAAGAGAAAGTCAAAAAGTACATAAAAACAAAGCCAGAAAGACGCAAGCTGTTATCAAGGCTAAAGGAGGCCATACAAAATATTTTGATGTTTGTTTATTATGTATGAAAAAGGGCTACTTAGGTGTTTTGTTATTTGCATAATAAATAACAATAACATTTTTAGGTTTAAACAAGTATTTGAAAGATTTCAAAAATATTTATGTTTTATCGTTTTTATGACAGGTGGTCTAAAACATTTGTGAGGAACTGTACATAACATGGGAATCTACAACATAAGATACCCCATGATCTAGCAAAGAGAAGAAGAAAATTAAATTAATTCCTGTTTTTGTCAACATTTGACATGAGAATAACGTGTATCAGTTCACTGAATCCTGGCCTCACCCCTCCATGTAGATGGTACACTCCATCATAGAAATGTGTTCTCTTGGATAAATGTTTGATAATTTAATAAACAAACAAAACAGAGAATGACAACAAGTCATTTGTTCATATACGTATGGGTGCTGAAAGAAAGGAGTTATGCTCCAGATCCTCATTAGAACAGTTGATGCTTCTTCTTTTATCAGCTGCACTCCTTCCTGAGGTGAGGAGTGGTGGAAATATGTGAATGTTAGGATGTGTGTATTTGTAAAAGGGGTAAAGGATATCCACTAACAGGAAAGGATATCGATTTCTCACTTTGGTGATAATCACCATATCACTTATTTCACAGTCTTCAAAATCTCAATGGTCCACACAATGTCTCATCACTCCACAGGAGGTATGAGATTCACTTTCATACTGCAGAAAGTTAGTTGTTAAACCATTTGCCTTAGCAGGTCCAATTGGTGATGTTAATCCCACCAGTCAGCTGACATAATTCTCTTTGTCATAATGATGGCTGTTTTTCCTGAGAATAGTTAGATTCCCCATTGTGCATAATGTATAAACATGCCTTCATCTATGCAGCAAACAATCTTAGCTCTCTGTATAAGAAATAAAGAAATAAACCAAAACAATAAAAAAATAAGAGTAAGACCAATAAATAGCAGTATGGCACTTATCTAGATTGTTTTCTTCTGACTAGATCCTTGGTTGTGTTGTATCTGCTCTCAGATGTACGTCGCTTTGGATAAAAGCGTCTTCTAAATGAAATTGTACTGTAGTATTTCCAAGTATTTACAATATGTGTGCAAAGAAGCAGGGTTATTAAGGTAGGTGTGGTAACATTTAAAAAAGTGTGGGTTGTGGGTTTTGTACGGTGCAATGTTATTTTCTGTAGAATATAATTGATAGAATTTAAATCCAATTACCTGCTTCAAAAGCTGTCTCACAGGTCACAGGAAAGGTTTCCATTAACACTGAAAAGCTTCCGAAATTGTTCATTGGACACACAACAAACTTCATGTTCACCATGCAGCTATGTGCAATGTGGTACAATCTTAAGACAATTAAATAACTGTCTCTCTTTTTCAATCACTCATTCAGTTTTTTTTTTTTGCTTTCCCTCCATGCTGTTGGTCTCAAACACATCCATCATCTTCAGACAATGCCAATAAGCTGCTGCTGTCGATGTTTGCCCTCGAGATGTTCATGAAGATGTACGCTCTAGGCATACCCTCGTATTTCATGTCTCTCTTCAATCGCTTTGACTGCTTTGTGGTGTCCACTGGTATTATGGAGCTCATCCTTGTTCACATGGGTGTCATGTCAGTCATGGGCATCTCTGTGCTGCGCTGCATACGACTGCTCCGCCTGCTCAAAGTCACCAGGTGGGATGATCAAGAATATACTATATTATGCTAGCAAATTTGTTGTCTTTTTTTTAACTTGAACACACCAAACACACAAATTTATCTTGATAAAATCCACCAATTCTGTTTCATTCAAAAAATTCTGTAAAGGGGACATCTTACAGTTACTAATTGTCTGTTGGTGGCAGATTTTCTGGCTGAATGCGGCTGTCTAAATAAATAATCATTTGTTTAACGAATATTGTTTTCTCTAGATACTGGACATCCCTTAGTAACCTGGTGGCTTCCCTCTTGAACTCGGTCCGCTCTATTGCCTGCTTGCTGCTGCTCCTTTTCCTTTTTATTGTCATCTTCTCCCTGCTGGGTATGCAGGTGTTTGGTGGGAAGTTCAACTTTCCCAACCAACCCAAACCACGCAGCACCTTTGACAGTTTCCCTCAGGCCCTCATCACTGTGTTCCAGGTACAAGATAAATGCTTTTTGGTATCCATTTTTGGAAAGTGAACTTACAGCAAGATTTGAATTAGCTTGAAACACTCCTGTTTGAGCTGTCAGTTACACAGATACAATTGAAACCAGAAGTTTGCAGCCACTGTATAAAAAGACATGCAACCTTTTTTTTTCCCCCTCACCATTTGGCATTAAATCAGACTAAACTTTTCCTGTTTTAAGTTAGCTAGGATTGCCAAAAATGTTTCTATTTGCTAAATGCCAGAATAATGAGAGAGATTTCTTTTTAGATAATTTTTTAATAACTTCTTTAAAGGCAAAAGGTTAAAAAAAATTCCCTAAAAATTGGGAACAATGGCCTTTAAAGTACATGGCTTGGGTCAAATGTTTTTTGGTAACCTTCCTCAAGCTTCTCACCATAGTTTGCTGGAATTTTGTCCCATTTCTCGTGACAGAACTTGTGTACCTGAGTCACGTTGGCCTTCTTGCTCGCACAAGCCTTTTCAGTTCTGCCTACGAGTTTTCTACGAGATTGAGATCAGGGCTTTGAGATGGCCACTCCAAAACCACTTAAGCCGCTTTGTAACTAATTTAGCGGTATTATTTGGGTCATTGTCCATTTGGAAGACCCTTTTGCACCCAAGCTTTAACTTCCTGGCTGATGTCTTCAGATGTTGCTTTAATGTTTCTACATAACATTCTTTCCTCATGATGCCATTTATTTTGTGAAGTGCACCAGTCCCCCCGGCAGCAGCCCCACAATATGATGCTGCCACCCCCATACTTCACAGTTGGGATGGTGTTCTCAGGCTTGCAAGCTTCCCCCTTTTCCTCCAAATGTAACAATGGTCATTATGGCCAAACAGTTCAGTTTTAGTTTCATCAGACCACAGGACATGTCTCCAAAAATTAAGGTGTTTGTCCCTGTGTGCGTTTGCAAACTGTAATCTGGCTTTTTTACACTGCGTTTGGAGTAATGACTTCTTCCTCTCTGAGTAGCCTTTTAGCTCATGTCAGTACAGGACTGGTTTCACTGTGGATAATGACACTTTCTTTCCCGCTTCAGCCAGGATCTTCACAAGGTCTTTTGCTTTTGTTCTGGGGTTGATTGACATGACATTTTGCAAAATAACCAAAACTTCGTCTCTGGGACACAGAACCCGTCTCCTTCCTGAGCGGTATGATGGCTGGACATTCCCATAGTTTTTATACTGGCAAATCAATTTCCAGATGCCTGAAGGTTCCAAGAAATTGTACCAAAGGCTGAACCAGACTTGTGGAGGTCCAAAAGTCTCTTCCAGATATCTTTAGATTCTCCCATGCTGTCACAAAAGGAAGCAGAGTGTTTGAGGAGTGCCTTAAAATACATCCACAGGTGTTTCTCCAATTAACTCAAATGTTGTCAGTTAACCTATCAAAAGCTTCCAAAACAATGACATCATCATCATCTAGGCTTTCCCAAATAGGTTGAAGGCATAGTAATCTTCTGACTGAAAAAAAAGAAAAAATTCTCTAAAAATTCTCTCTCTCATTATTCTGGCATTTAGCAAATAGAAATAATTTTGGTAAACCTAACTGACCTAAAACAGGAAAAGTTTAGTCTGATTTCATGTCAGATAGTGTGTGTGTGTGTGTGTGTGTGTGAGAGAGAAACTTCTGGTTTCAACTGTAAGCAAGAGCACTGACGGTAACCGTTGTTTTCTTCAATTTCTTGTTCATTTTAATGCCTGGTACAAATAAACGTACATTTGTGTGGACAGATATAATGATAACAACAAAAAATAGCTTACAAGAGTTTTATTTAAGAGCTTTTCCATGGTTTTCTTGATAATAAACAAAATCACTTCAGTTCTTACATCATGCTTTTAGGCATTCCATGTTTTCTTTTCTGTCTGTTTTAGACACAATACACACAGGAGTTAGTACTTGATTGCATAACCATTGTTTTTAATGACTGCAATCAAACAAATTTGCTTCGTTTTTGGGCTTGTGGTTCTCCATTTTGCGTTTGATGATTTCCACAGGTTTTCAATTGGATTTAGATCTGGTGATTGAGGAGGCCAAGGCATGGTTTGAATGTTCTGGTTCTCCATCCAGGCTTTAACGGATCTTGCTGTGTGTCAAGGAGCATTGTCTTGTTGGAAAATCCAGTCATTCAAGGCAAGAAAGGGTTTTCCAGCTGATGGAAGAAGACTGTTTTCAAGAGTAGCCCTGTACATGACCCGGTTCATTCGCCCTTCACACAACTACATTTGCCCTGTTCCACCCATACTGAAACAACCCCAGATCATCACTGATCCACCCCCATGTTTTACTGTAGGGGCAAGACATTCTGGATTTTAGGTTTTTCCAGGCTTTCTCCTAACCAGGGTAAGTTGGCTGGAGTGGGCATCAACTGAAAATTGGATTCATCACGAAACAGAACCTTAGCCCAATCATCAACAGTCCAGTCCTTGTGATCCCAGCAAAGAGTAACCAGGCTTTCCTCTGCCTTTCGTTGATGAAGGGCTTCTTCCGTGCACTTTTGAACGGTCCTTGTCGAACAAGTCACATCTCTCAACAGTGCCCACTTATATTTAAGTTCCCTGGAGGTCTGACGATGATTCTTGACACAGGAACGGATGAGTGCACGGTCATCTCTTGGGCTAGAAAGATGTTTCGTGCTGCGACCAGCTAGCAATTTGGTCGTACCATGTTTGGTTTGTTTTGTCTTGGTGTAATGAACAGCTGTCTTGAAGATCTTCAGTTTTTTCGCTACCTGTCTCTCAATCATGCCAATTTCCAGCAGTGACAAGACGTCAGCCTTTGTGGCTTCACATACTTCTTTTGTTTTAGGCATTATGTGCCTTTGCTTGGAACCTGAATTGTGCTACGGCTTGAATGTAAGCAGGAAACCACTCTAGGCCTTTGCATGTGCAGTGCTGCTCATGAAATGAAATGGCCTCTTATATACCCTGAGAATACAATTAAGATTAAGCATGTCAAATAGGACATAAAGTGTGATGTAATCAGCAGCATTTTTTGTTGTGTTCATTGTATTCTTCAGACAATGTACCGTTAGTGGTAGCAGGCATTAAAATGAACAAGAAATTGAAGAAATCGAAGGTGGTCTAATAATTTTTCCATGACTATATCTTGCAATCTTGCAACAAAGCTTTCTGAATTGTTACAGTTCCTGTATTCTCCTGTCTATTTACTTTCTTCACTGTAATAGAAGCTCCAGTTCACAACAGCCTATAAGTATACAAAATCACCAATCTCATGCTGCCAATATTTAGGAAAATTGAGGCTGTCATAAATACTTTAAATGATATAATTAGACACTGAAAAATATTTTAACTGTAATGATGTTTAAAATACTTGTGTTTCAGATACTGACAGGTGAGGATTGGAATGCTGTTATGTATGAGGGCATTATGGCTCATGGAGGACCCAGCATGCCTGGTATCCTCGTCAGCATCTACTTCATCATTCTCTTTGTCTGTGGAAATTGTATCCTTCTTTAGATTGTGTGTCTGTGGCTGTGCCCAACCAACACTAAACTCTGTCCAAAATTATAATTGAACTCTAATCACAGTTATACTCTTTGACTTTGCTGTCATTCAGTCATCCTCCTAAATGTCTTCCTGGCCATTGCTGTTGATAATTTGGCCGAGGCTGAGTCTTTGACTTTGGCACAGAAAGAGAAAGCAGAAGAAAAACAGCGCAAGAAAGCCCTCAGGCAAGTCTTCTTAAAGGGCTAGTTCCGATTTTTGGAAGCGGTGTTATATGAGATGCGCATCCATAGTCCCCCCCTGTAGTATCTGGCAGTCTGCTCCAATGAGCTCTAGATGAGCAAAAGGATGTATTTAGTAAGGGAAAAATATCAAAATCTGGCAACTAAATCGTTGCCAAACAACTTCTTCACCAATATGTTTGTAAAGGTGTAATAACATGCCTTAAAATGTTGAAGTTCAACTGCCCGTGGGAAACCCTGAAAAACACCTGCTCAAGTTAGGGTACCGATAACCATTTGATGAAAAATCGATTTTTAAAAAATCGGGCTTTAAGCAACTTATGAGCGTTCAAATCAGGGTTTGTTCATGATTCTGAGTTGTCTGTTAGCATTTATTTTTCCCCACAAACACTTCTTTGTTGAAAAAGACCACACTGGAGGCAACAGTGCTAAGCACCGAGACACCTCGCAGCCCTAAATGCTGAATATAAATCAGTAAATTAGTTTTGTTTTCGTGCAACAATG
>NW_007577925.1:542441-544110 GCF_000690725.1 Stegastes partitus
TGAATCATGTAGCATCTGTGGTTAAACAGGTTTCCCACATAGAGCTGTGTAAGAGACAAAAAGATGAGAAATCCTACATAATGGACATAAAAACAAGAAAAAGTCACATATTTCATTTGTTAATGATTAGTTCAGACATTTACCAACAACTGATTTCATGTTTTTTAACAGTTTAGAAGAAATGTCATTTTTACAAACACTGCACTGATTCAGACAGTGTTTTAACTTCATCTTTCAGTTTCACCAGGTCTGCTAATATTGTTTTTTAAAATATTCATCACATAGAAATTGTAAAATCGATTTTTCATCAGTCATTTATCGGTACCCTAACTTGAGCAGGTTTTTTTCAGGGTTTCCCACGAGAGTTGAACTTCAACATTTTAAGGCATGATATTACACACCTTTACAAACATATTGGTGAAGAAGTTGTTTGGTAACGATTTAGTTGCCAGGTTTGTGAAAAATCTCATAAAATGCCCTTACTAATTGGCACATAAGCTAAGTAATGTACTGCTGTGGCTGGGGGAAACAGCAAAACATACAGAAGCCACCTAAAAAGGCTAAAATGGCAAAAGTCAGCTTAAAAAATCAGTTTGAATTTAAGTATGTTTTTATTTATTTTTATTTTCACTACTTACCTTGCTGTCCAATTGCCGAATTTGCTTGGAACCTAATTCTGTGATATTGCCTTCTTCAGAGCCACCAGACGCCTTTGACCAAATGGGTCATTTTTCTTTGCTGCACATGAGAGTTGCTGGTCTACCACTGCTAGAGTGATTAATTAGTTTGTGTTATTTTTTGAGTTTGGTGTTTAAAATAGTTTGTTTGGGTCCAAACTAACATGTTTAAATGGCAGTCACAAAGTAGTAGACCAGCAAATTCCATGTTCTGCAAGGTAAAATATGACACACAAAACTTTATTCTTGTGAAAATTAAAAAAAAAAAAAAAAAAAAACATAAGGAAGGGGCTAAATGAAACAAAGGTGTTGGACTTGATAAGTGAAAGACCAGACACCATCCCATTTCTGTTTCCAAGGACTTTAGGGTTGCTGTTATCAGCAGAGGTATGTGAACTCCATGCCCATATTCACTTTCAAAAACAAAGACATTATTATTTTTAAAAGACCCTTAAATTGAAACTGTAATATATTCATAGCCATGTTGTTTTTGGGCTGCAAGGTGTCTCAGTGGTTAGCATTGTTGCCTCGGTTCCCGGTTTGCATCCTGATGAGGACACCTGGGATCTTTCTGCATGGAGTTTGCATGTTCTCCCCATGCAGCGTGGGTTCTCTCCAGGTTCTCCGGCTTCCTCCTTCCTAGAAGTTATAAATGCATGAACTGCAGCATCACTCTGAGACAAGATGTTCCTGATTTTCAAAATATTACGTAGATGAAAGAAAGTCGTCCTACAAACTTGCTATATATGTGTATTGAACGACATGTCCCAGTCAAAAATAACTCAAAGGTTCAGTAGAACTGGAGGCAATGGCAATGCCATCTAGAGTTTCAGACATGCCTGGAGTTTGACCAACTGATTGGTTTCATTTGGCTTCATAGATAAATATAACTGAGTGTCGTCTGCATAACAATGGAAATTAATGCAGTGCGTTCTAATAATATTGCCTAAGGGGAGCATGTACAAAGTAAATAATAATGGTCCTAACACATA
>NW_007577925.1:544672-545803 GCF_000690725.1 Stegastes partitus
GATAGATAGATAGATAGATACTTTATTGATCCTTTTACAGGAAATTACTTGTTACAGCAGCTACATTAAAAGACAAAACACAGACAACCCCACAAGACACCCAACATTGAAGGCACACAAAAAATATAAAACAAAACAAAAAATACAATCTAAGATAAAAATAAGATAAATAAATAGTACCAAGTGTGCAAAATGAGACTGTGAAAAAGATGGGATTTTAAAATGTATGTACATAAAGTGTCGGTACATAAAGTGACATAGTTATGCAGCCATGTGGTTTTATTGCACATTATAGAGTCTGATGGCAGCCGGCAGGAAGGACCTCCTGCTACATTCAGTCCTGCATTTAGGAGAAATTAGTCTGTAGCCTGTTCATATAAAGATGCTGATGATATTTGATGTTGTTGTATTAATTAAAGGAAAGATTCCCTTGAACAATCTCGTTGGGATGCAGTCAACCAGACATGTTGCTGGTTTAGATGAATTTACTATCGAAGTAAGCTCTGAGGGATTTACAGCAGAGAAACAATCCAAATATAAATCTAGTCCTATGGATGCTTCCAGAGCTGCTGCACCTAAAGACATATTAATGATTTCTTGTCTAATATTCAAAACTTTATCAGTGAAGAAGGTCATAAAGTCTTCACTGCTGAGAGCTAAAGGAACACAAGGCTCCACAAAAACTATGGTGGCCGATATACTACAACTAACAGAACCGATTTTTGTGCTTTCCAGTTTAAGTGTGTGAGAATAAGACGAAGACTTTCAAACAAATTAACTAAGTTTTGGTCTCTGGTTGATTAATAAGTTTAAGTGGAAGATTGCTGCCACTCCTCCTCCTCTGCCTGTACTTCGAGGTATATGAACATTAATATGACTGGGGGGAAATTGATTCATTTAGACTAACATATTCTTCATGCTGCAGCCCTGTTTCAGTCAGACACACTAAGTCAATGTGATGATCCGTCATCAGATCATTAATTAAAAGAGATTTAGAAGACATAGATCTAAAATTTAGTTTATTTAAGAGTGCATCCACGATAGGACCAGGCGGGGGTGGCACAAGCCATCTCACCGATTTCAATGAAACTTTGCCAGTTTAAAGGGGTCCACCCAAAACTACTTCAGTCT